>NC_133773.1:46887179-47068566 GCF_003597395.2 Chelonoidis abingdonii
ATATATATATATAATTTTTTTTCTCATGCAGGACACAATTAACAGACAAACATCTGTGTTCATTGTGATAGCTCTGCCTAATTTAGAAACAGCAAAAAGTCTCAACTTTATTTTGGTTAAATGAAAGTTTCCAATACTGCAGAATGTAGCAAAAATTGTAGAGGACCCTAAGGTAGTGAGATCCATGATATTTCATCTAGCACTTAACTCCACCAGGTTTAGACAGGTTTTTTCTTAAGGGACTTTCTCAAGTGTATTTCACTAAAACCATTTTAATCTGCCTCATGCAGATTGTCCCAATAGTGATCTGTCAATGTATCAGGCTAGGCAGAGAAAATATTAAAGTCACAAATGGGCTGAAACTCATCATACTCCACTAAACTCTTAGATGCTGATGAAGCATGAGCAGTGTGATTTTTTTTTTTTTCCAGTTTTTGATTTCTACATTTTCTCCACTCCCCTGCTCCTCAACTCAGTGAAGAGACTAGTTGTTAAGGGGAAATGTCACTGACAAGCTTCAGATTTCTAACTTCATCCACTTTTGCTGTAGCTGTGTTCAAAAATGTGGTGGTGAATTTTTTCACAAAAGGAAAACTATTATTTTCAGACTCACTGAAATCAAATAGAAGGGATTTTGCTCTAACTTAAAATCAAACTTCAAAGCTCATAAATGGAAAATATCAGCACAAAGGTGTATGTTGAAAGACTTGAATGAATGAAAACAAGAAGTCATAATGGAAACGCTTCTGCAATTTCATAATGTTCGAAGCAGGTGATGGCTATAATACATTGTCTTTATTTAGAGCTTGTAGTGTTCCCCATTGTGGAAAATATCAGGAAGACAGAACTTGTAGCGGTAACTCTGAATGTCAAACTCTCTTGAAGAGGCTGGGTGACGGAGAGTGAACAAAGGCTAATGTATATAGGAGAACTCCTTGACTTGCACCTTTCCATTTTCTAAAAGCTATTGCCATAAAGGATATATTGTTCTATAGGCTGTGTTCTGTTTTTTTTTTTTGGTTGGGTTAGTGGATGAAGGACAGGCAGAATGAGGGATGGACTTAGCTACAGTAGTAATTTGTGGAAATGTAGGGCTTGTCTTCATTATCGGGGAGATTGACGCTACTGTAGTTGATTGAAGACCCGCTAAATTGACGGCAGAGCGCTCTCCAGTCAACTCCAGTATTCTCCTCAAGAAGAGTAAGGTAAGTTGACAGTCTGCAAAATAAAATATTTCTTTGGAATCTGATAGCTAAAGCACAGAAGCCTGGTCCATATAACACAGCTAGTGAAGTAGAGGAATCAATATCAAATATATTCAAAGGTATGTTGCACTCGTTATTCTGACTTCATTAAGCACACCACTAATGAAGGACTACAGTATAATCAGTATTTGGAATAGGATTTTAATGCTGCCTCTTCAACACTGATTAAATAATCCTTTGACAAAGATTATGTGGCATGAGAACAGGATGGACTTTCACCTATGCAGCCCAGTCCACCTGAGATCCTAAAGCCATTGAGCTAGAAGCTCAGCTGGTATAAACTGAAGTCAGTAGTGCTTTGCTGATTTACAAATGAGCATCTGGCCTAATGGGTTTAGTGCTTTTTAGATCAATCCTCGGAAATCTGCTCAAATGGGGCTGGAGCATCCACTGCAAAACACTGGTGGAAAACTCAGAATCTCACCTTACAGTTGGCTTTCCTTATGCTCGGGAACATGGGAAAATCTGGCATCAAGCTTTGCTGTTTTCTGCAGACTTACTTTTCAAAAGGCAGCCTTCCTTGTGTTAGGGATGTGCAACTGCTCTGTCAAAGGAAAAGTGTTATTACAAAGCTGAATAAATCTCTCTATAGTGCCTCAAGCATAACTTAAAAGGAATATTTAATAGTCATTAAAAAAGATCATCTATGCAAAGAACCTAATTCTCTACTGCCCTGCACCTTATGCACTCATTAGCAGCTGTACTAAATGATTGTAAATGCTTCATGGGGGCTCTCAACTTCATTGCACCGTGACCCCCTGTAATGATCCTGGTTTGGGTGGGACCCAACTGAGAGTCCCAGTTCAGGACAAATTGCTTAAAACGGGGCAGTTACAGCCCAAAACTGGCGTTTTTCTACCTCTAAGGCAAACCAAACCAGTCAAGACTTCGGTTTTTACCTCACTAGCTAACCACAAGTTACACAAGCAATTCCCTTACACACTCCAGTTTCCCAGTGTCACCACCAGTGCCACTTGTTATGGGGACAAATGGTTATGAAAACCAATGCCCCAGTAAAAGAAGAAAAGGTTCTCTCGATCTCAAAGGACCAAGCCCCAGACCCTGGTCAATATACAAATCAGATCTTACCCACAAATCACACCGTTGCCAATCCTTTAGAATCTAAAGATTTATTCATAAAAGGAAAAAGATGTAGATGAGAGCTAGAATTGGTTAAATGGAATCAATTACATACAGTAATGGCATAGTTCTTGGTTCAGGCTTACAGCAGCGATAGAATAAATTGCAGGTTCAAATGAAGTCTCTGGAATACATCCCCAGCTGGGATAGGTCATTGAGTCCTTTGTTCAGAGCTTCAGTTTGTAGCAAAGTCCCTCCAGAGGTATGAAGCAGGACTGAAGACAAGATGGAGATGAGCATCAGCCTTCTTACTAGTCTTTTCCAGGCTGTAGGAACACGTTCTTGTGTCTTCTGGGGTGGAAAATGACAAGCAAAATGGAGTCCTGAGAGTCACAATGGCAGCATCCACTGGCATACTTTGATTACAAGGTGTTCTGCCTCTCTGCAGTCAGGGCACGGCTCGCTAGGATCATTTGCTGCTCCAAGCAAAAAAAAGAGATCGCTTGCCCCCATTCCGAAGCACCCTTACGCCCCCCCCGAGCGAATGCGTGGTCGCAGCTGTCCAAGGCCCCCGCCCCCCAGCATGCATCACCCCCTTAAAGTCGCAGCTCGTCCACCGCAAGTGCCCTCGCTCGGCCCAGGCGCGGGCCTTCCACGGCCACCACCTTTTGCGCCGCCTGGGCGAAGCCAAAAAACAAAAAAAGAGGTCCACGACCGCTGCCTGCGGCCGAAGGTGCCGTCCCAACACGTGCATTGGTCGGCTGGGGTGTCTGGAGACCGGCCTGCTCTCAATGGTCAATGTACAGCTGCTAGCGTCCTTATAATGGGTCCTACAAGCAGGTTAGGCAGAGCTAACCCGAATGTTGCCAGTGATGTCTCCCGAGCTAGCTCGTTACTACAAGACAGCCTAGATCAACTTTTCACCTCCTTCACCTCCACTCTACCCCACACACAACAACAACCACCACACACACACACACACCATAATCATAACCAGTAAACCATAACCTTGTCTTAGACACCTCATTCAACCCTCTTTATACAAGATTTGGTGCCACTACAGGACTTTGGTTGCAACCATGTTCTATGTAGTCCCAGTTCAAATCAATAACGTGACACCTCCTTCTGATAAGAAATTACAACATGACCCCAGGAGAGAGGACCGAAGCCTGAGCCTGCCAGAGCCCTGTCACTCTGGCTTAAACTCTGGGCAGGGGGCCTATAACCTGAGCCCCAGCATCCAGGCCTGAAGCCCTCAGACTTTGACTTCGACGCCAGGCGGTGGGCTCTGGCTTCAGCACCGGGTGGTCAAACTTGTGGTTGGGCTTCAGCCCTGGGCCCCAGCAAGTCTAATTCTAGCGGTGGCGACCTCATTAAAATGTGGTCATAACGCACTTTGGGGTTCTGACCTGCAGTTTGAGAACCACTGTGCTACTAAATCAGAATGGTGGCATTTTTACACTGTTTGCATTAGGATTGCACAGATGTATATGTCTAGGTACAAAGCAGTGGAGAATCAGGTCCTAGGCCAGAGAGATGGAAGTTTGTGTGAATGCGTATTTGTGTGTGTGTGAGAGAGGAGGGACTTCCAAGGTAAGCTTTGTTGTTCTGTTATTAAAGAGAATATACAACAGCTGTGAAAATCTCTAGTGTTTTATGCTACAATTCATTCCTCATTGCCCCATCACAAGAACTGGTGCCTAGCTATAACTGGGAATCTGGCTCCTGTTGTCCAGATTAGATACATGCTGCCACTATCATACTGCCCAGCAGCAGCAACTCTGGCATGATTCATGACTTTCTCAAACACCTTATCTGAATATCAAGCTGTTTGAAAAAGCGATCTGAAAAATTCCACATGCCTGTCCAGAAAAAAAAAAAATTTGCCCCAGGAGACCAGGCAAGTGGAAAACTAAGACTTTTTAAAAAGAAGCTGCAAATGCTTATTGCAGGTATAGTGTTTGTTACTCAGAATAATCCAATTGAAGTGAATGGGATTTCTTATGGTAATAAGGTCAGCAATTAGCTGTGTTTGCAGACTAGGGCCGTATAAGATTTCCTGTCATATGAAGGGTAGAGCTCTTTGGCAAGCCTGCACACTTCCTTAAATAAAAACAATATTGAATAGTGTTGCAGCTATATGTTGTTGTAATCCATCAGATAAGTGAAATAAATCTTGAAAGGCATATGATAAAATGAATGAGAAATAATGTTTAAACAAATGAGTCCTGTGGTATCAACTGAATAAAGAAGCAACAAAAGTGACGAATAGCTTGTAATAATGAAGTCACTGGCATTTAATAAACTATTGACTTTTTTCACCATATTACTGAAAATGTTTTATAATGTAAAATACACACACAATGCAATATTGATTAAGGATGAATTTATACATTTGGATTCTAGATTCTGTGTCTAGGGACCAGAAAGCTGTTTCTTCAAGAGTATTGATTGTTCTGTAGCCATCCAAAGAGGGATTCAAGGTGTGGTTTTGTTAGACTAATGGCTTATTTAGAATGACCATAAAAGTCAAAGGGCCAAATCCTAACTGCTTTTCACATGGGATTAGGCCCATTGACTTTACTAGGACCGCTCAAATGAGAGAGGCAAGAACGATTCAGTCCAAAGGAAAAACAACAACTAGCTGGGACTGTAAGTGAGAGAAGTCTGCAGCTGAGCGGATTCAGCAGCTAGCTTTGTGTGTGTTTGTGTGTGTGTCCCTTTTGCATTGCCAGAGCAGGGAAAAGAATCTGGCCCATTGTACTGATTCATAACATCCTGCTACAATAAAAGATCGGATTCAGTTCCAGTGACACTATCATTTATTGCTGCATTCACTTGCCAAGTATTTGTTAAACACTAAAACAAGTCATTTGGTTCACTCCCATAATGCGTATTGTTTTTGGAGAAGTACTTGCGGGACTTCAATGGTTGTAAAGTGTTTTGACATGCCCAGGTGAAAGGCACTGAATAAATCCCAAGTATTAGTATATAAACAATAGTAAGTTTGAATGGACTCCTCACCTTTGACGTGTAAACAAAGTATCAATAAGTGCAACATAATTCATTATTTCCATTTATGTAAAAATTGTCCAGGCACCTCAACATTAGACCTTACAAATCTCTATTTTAATTATTTTTTAGAATTTTGTAAGATAGAACAAACAGATAATAAGAATGTATAATATGTATCAACGTTTGCAGAGATGTATGTTTACAGAAACTATGGTACTGTGTGTATATTTACTGCATATATGTATGCACACACTGTAGGTAGCTATGTAGGCAGTCTACTGAAATACTGGAGTTTGAGGAAGGAGGACTGGCTGCCCTGAAGGAGGGGGAAGAGAGAGCACCATGGTCCAAACAGTGCTGGGATGGGTCAGGGGAGCATGAGTGAGGTCCTGGCTCTCACAGTAAATGCATCTCACTGAGTATGGAACCCTGGCCACCTGCTCTCCTTTTGCTCTGTCTCACTGAATGTGCTTCTGGGAGAACTGTGCTTCTTAGGGCTCTCATCCTTTCTCTTGAGACTCCATCAGCCCCCCCACCCCACTTCATGTCTAAAGAAAAGATTCTGTACTGCCTGGACTATCATAGCAGCGGGATGCTGCGCTCCTCTCCCCTCCACCGTTTTGTGTCCTACCGGGACTATCATAGCAGCTGGAGGCTGCCTCCCCCTCATTTTATCTCACTAAAAAGTCAGTGTTTCTTCTTCCTGCATTCTTTATTACTTCATCACACAAATGGGGGGACCCTGCAACGGTAGCCCAGAAGGGTTGGGGGAGGAGAGAAGCAACGGGTGGGGTTGAATGACATCCAGCTCATCATTTCTGTGGGATCTGACATGGAGCGGCTGTGCTCTCTGGTTCTCTGATACACTGGTTCTCTAGTACACTTGCCCCATATTCTAGGCAGGACTGACTCTATTTTTAGATACAACATAAAGGAGGGAATGACCCGGGAGGTCATTCCCATTTTTGTCTTTGCACCCCCGGCTGACCTCAGCGAAGGTCAGCCAGGAGCACCCATGACAGCAGCAGATGGTACAAAACGACTGATAACCATCATATCATCACCAATTTACAATGGCACAGCAGACGGTACAGAATGACTGGTAACCGTCTCTGCTACCTTGCAAAGGCAAAGGAATGCTGCTGTGTAGCGCTGCAGTACCATCTCTGTCAGCGGGATCCAGTACACATACAGTGACAAAAGGCAAAACGGGCTCCATGGTTGCCATGCTATGGCGTCTGCCAGTGCAATCCAGAGAAGAAGGGTGCGAAATGATTGTCTGCCTTTGCTTTCACAGAGGAAGGAATGAGTGATGACATTTATCCAGAATCACTCGCGACACTGTTTTTGCACCATCATGCATTGGGATCTCAACCCAGAATTCCAATGGGCAGGGGCGACTGCGGGAACTATGGGATAGCTACCCACAGTGCAACGCTGCAGAAATCGCCGCTAGCCTCGGTACATGGGGACACACCACTGAATTATTGTGCTTTGTGTGGCCGTGTGCACTTGACTTTATACAATTTGTTTGTTTTACAAAACAGTTTATGTAAAATCGGAATAATCCTGTAGTGTAGACATACCCCTAGTGTCCCCTCAATAACAATTCCTCTGGGGATTCAGTTCCAATGATCATAATACAGATCCTTCACTGAGTATTCCCAGCTGACAGGAACATTTAAACGCTGGCAGTGAGCATTGTTCACTATTATCTTTTTATTTAAATCTTGCTTTGTGTTCATGTCATTGTTAGTCCTTCTAATGTTGCATGTGGTTTTGTGCATTCAGATCTGCGCTAACTCACACCTTGCCTTTGTGCCATGCAAGTTTTCAATTGTGTATTTTAAATTGGTGGTAGAATACGCATAAGGATTCCTACGTAAAACATCCACAGATAAATTGCTGACTACCCAGGTTTTCATTCCCTTCCAACAAGTTTTAAAAACATTACTTCAGAGTTAAAACTACAGAATAAATAGCTTTTCAACTTGCTTTCAGTGGTAGCTCATGCTAGCTTCTGTCATGTGTTAGATCCTTCTGCGGCATGGTATAGAACTACTACTTATTCCAGGTTTATCCATTTATAGGGACAGACAGGGAATAACCCAACGAGCACAAGAGCTTGTCTCAAACTTGTGAGAAAGTAACCTTTTTGATTACAGCATCATAAGCTGTTTTATGACAGCCTCATTTCAAACTGACCTGCAACACTAGTGCAATTTTCCTCATGTCACTCATGCAGGTTTAAAAAAGGATTGGTTTTATTGCTTTTATTTAGGATTTGTCAAGGTTTCACATTTGTGGAAGCCTGGGAGCACTAGTATAATGGTACATACTTTTTGTGTTTGAAGGAATATCTATGACTAACCACTTTGGGGTTGATAAATCCTTAAGTAGTAACACATCCTTTTTCCTTCTGGAGATATTTGCATATTGTTTTTATGCAACAGAATTTTTTTCTTATTGGAAATTGTTTCTGATCCCAGAGAATTTCCTGCATGTCAAATTGTGGGGAAAATCTTTCAAGCATCAAGAGCAGATTAACATTCAAATTTGAAACCTATGAAAAGTATTTTACATTAGCATAATTGCTGCAGGTCTAAGTTTGTTATGTGAAAATAAATGTTTTTGTTCCTTATTATGAAATGTAGTTTTAAAAAGAGAATATGCAGATAGATATTAGAAAGCATCTCTGAGCTTCTGTTCACTAAACCTGAATTTTTTTTCAACATTTAGTCATTTTGGCCAAACTTGTCCAACTTTGGGCCTTGATCCTGCAATGAGCTCCACAGCACCTAACCGTTATGCTGGCTGTCAGCTGGTTGGGACTCTGCTACAGTATTTAATTCAGTTGAATGCCTGGTGGTTGGTTTTCTGATTTGGCTCATGTTTTCAAGACCTAGCAGCAGGCTATTACTGGTCCACTTGTATCCTGTTTGGTACTTGGTTCAGCATGAAATGCGAGGGTAAAGTAGCTACATTATTTATATTTTACCTTGAAAGTAGATCTGACAGTCAGTGTTGTATTAATTTAGGTATGAGTGGATCTTTGTGTGTGTGTGTCTCGGGATGGATTTAGAACCAATGCAGAATGTAGCTTTCCATCATCTAGTGTGCGCCTCACAGGGAACACATTATTCTGGTGTTCCATAGAGTGAACCAGCTTCTAGTCTGTTTCTGGTGAGGTTAAAGGCATTGATTAGTCTCTATAGAGCTCTTTGTTGTTTGTGTCCCAGGAGATTGCCTCTCTTCTTCCATTCTACTCTGGAAAGAGACATCAGCTAGTATGAGTCCCTACATATGCATGTCACCGGGCTGGGGAAAAGCTTTCTTACTAAATGGGCTTTGACTTCCCCTTTTTATGTGACAGAGCCAAAATGTATAGATAGGCCTTGCAGAAAGCTATGTATATCTGTTTACCATTACTTTTTCTGAGATGTTTTACTTGGTATTTTTACAAGGTATTTTTGTATGTGGGGGAGTCTTTTGATTTTCAATTTATTAACAATTTATGTGGTACTCAGTATTGGTGTGGTCATAATTTATTTTGTATGTGCCTAGAACAGATTGCTAGATTTATAAATGAATATATAAAATATGGCTCAGCAGTTCACAAGAAAGGGCCGTCGCCTGCAACGGTATCAAGGCACAGATCTGTAGGAACTTCAACTTCATACTCTGCGTCTTATCTATCTTTATGGTAAATCTCTTCCTGGTAGCAGGAATACAGAGTTGATGGAAGAGATGACTAAAGGAGTTAAGTGCAGAAATTGGTCAGATGTGCTCAATAACTCACTTTTTTCTGCTGCACATACAGATACCTTTTTATTTAGATATCTTTTGTCCAGTCTGATAAATTAAACTGTGAACACTCTAGAAGAATGGGCTCATATCTGCTGAGAACACCCACGGATCCAAGGTAGTGGACGTCGGTGGTGTAGTCCAAGGCAGTTGCTTACTGCCACTGCTGATTTCCCCCCACCCCCCGAGGTTCTTATTCAATTCTCATTATTACCAAAGACTTTTAAGGAGGTTGGATTGGGCCCTAAAACCTCATCGCTGGGCTGAAGAATGGAAAATGGCTCCTCTCAGTAAAATAGAGCTGGTATCTCAAATGACATATGCTTTAAGATATGTGATTATCCTTTGTTGGAAGTCCACTCCTCTGATCAACCAGTGAAACCAATAAGGTAAAGAGGCCTAGCTCTGAAGTCAGTGAAACTATTGAGTGATCCTGGCCAAAGGACCTATTGGCCCTTTGGTTATAGACAATAGTACAGAGGTGCCCCTGATAAAAAATGAGCCTATGAAAGAAAAATGTGATAGTCTTTTGCAGGCCTTTGGAGCTGTGCTCCAGCTCCAGGCGAATATCTGCAGCTCTGGAGCTGCTCTGTGCTCCAGCTCTGGGCTCTGCTTCAAAGCCCTGGTCTTTTGGTATCACTGTGACAAAGATGCAGGTTAAACCCTTGTACTAACTGATGGTTAGAACCTGGGGAAAACTTTGGATTATATGCTTTGTTCTGTGGTTTTTCAAATAATTCTCTGGTTTTTCAAATAATTCTCTGACAAAGTTCTTTGTATTTTGTGGTTGTCTGTCTTGTGGTGCCTTTCTGCATTTTCTATAAACAAAAGGTTATAAAATGAATAGATCTGTGCTTATAAATATAAGTTAATGTTAACAGTCGATGGCATAATCCATGCAGAATTCTCCCAAACCATCTATCATGCACATTTTGTAAAACATCACTCCCAATTTTATTTCAGCTTTCTAATTCACAGTGACAAGAACACCCTGAAAAACATCACACAGAAACTTTTGCATTGAGATGGCTCTTAGGCTTGCCCCCATGACTAACAGGAAGCATTCTGGTGTTTATAACAACTGACAGGTGTGTTTTTCTTTTTTTCTTTTTTTTCTTCAGTGTGCCTCAGTTAAGCTAGTGCTTATTTGATCAGCAGTCTATTTTTCTGAAGTGACCTCCACAGTGAATAAGATTTATGGCAATGTGTACTTTCATTACATACCACTGATACTATGCAAGCTCACTGTATCTCTGTCAGAGGAAGAACAGAGAGCTTCTCAGAATAAGCTTTCAGTATTATCTTTGAACATATGTTCTTGATTAAGTAAGATGAGGAAAGTCTTAGTTTTCCTCTCATTTGGAGGTTAAAGTGGAGGGCTTGTCCAAAAACAGATCGTGGTAAATAGTGGGTTTATTTGAACATTTATGTCAACATTATTGATTTAAAAATAAATAATTGATAGGTTTCTTTTAATTGCCTCATCTTTAAAGCTGTTTTCAACAAATAAGCAAACAGCTCAGAAGTGATTTGGAGCTGTCTGGAAATGATGAAATAATAGGAAGGAACAGAGAAAATACCTTCCAAAATGTGACTTTATTTATGAGAAGAGCTGGGCAAACAATGTGGAACACACAACATATTTGGCAAATGCCACCATTTAGTGAACAAATGGGACACAAATTTGTGTCCACAATATGAAGCTGTTAATAAGTATGTTTAGCAATTCACAGGCTGAAGTTTGTTAACAAATAAGCTATATGTGGTGGGTATTTTATATTCACAATTTAACATTTGAGCTGTGTAATTGGTTGCTTAGGACACATGGTATCACTTTGTCTTCCCTGACAAACATTCCAAGATGGCTGTGTGAGCACTTCTGGTGTGAATACAGATTTATATGAGTATGTGTGAGACTCTTCTTACGTGAATACTTGCAGAAAAAGACTAAAAGGGGTTTGTGGATGCTGTGAAAGGCCATTTGGTTTAGATCTCAACCTAGTATTTGTGGAAAACTTTTAGCACCATTTGTACGTAAGTGCAAGAAGAAAAATAATTTTAAGAAAATGGTTTGTGCATGCATGTTATCTTCTACTTTCAAATCAGCCTGCTGGGCTACCTCCAAACTAGTCAATGCCATCATCTTCAGTATCTATTCTGAAAACTTCAACAGCCCTTAGAACGTTCTAGGAATTAATTATGTCACAACACCAACAGACAACAGTTGACTGCACTGTAATGGTGCTGCACTGTAATGGTGCTGCACTTTTTATTTATCTAAGTAGCAAGTCAATCTCTGGGCTTAAAATAAAGATGAATTTCAAATTCAGGAAAATATTTCTTTAAGTGAAGTGTCCAACCAGCTTACTCCAGGTACTGAACTGAACTGAAGTCTATTAAACTTGAGCTCAGTTGCACCTGTGCACCAGAGGTGAATCCTGGCCCCAGTTAAGTCAATGGGAGTTTTGCTGTATAAGTCACTGGGCCAGAATTTCATCCCAGGGCTGAACTTGGCTCAGGATCTTGAATCGGATGCCTGATTCAAAAAGGAAAAATACATAGTTGTGCAGCTATGTGGGTGAGTTTTTTTTTAGATGAATTTCATAGGAATTTATGCAAAGAAACAAAAGTATGGATGTAGGGAACTACCCCTTTCGTGCTCAATCATATATGTGAACAATTTATTTATAAAAAAAAAAAAATGCACTAAGTCTTTTCCCTGCAATATGACTGTGCAACACATGAACGTTCATTGCACTTTTTCAGTGTGGTCACTTTGATATACAATTTATTCGTCTATGCTCCTCAAATACCAGTCCGTTCTCTGCTCCTTGTCTCTTTATACTGGGAAGTAGGTTTGTCTCCCACTCTGTCTCAACCATCTGGATCAGCCTTCTGGGATCTCCGTAACTATTTTCTAATCTTGTCTCAAACTTTCTTTTCAGTCTATGATTCTTAACCCTGTCCCTGATGAAAAATCAAATTCTAATCCCTGGCCATCAGTTTCCATGTATTTTGGTCATTCTCTCTGAAATTTAGCTTTTTCACCCCCTTTCACTCTCTACCACATCTACAGATGCTTTCAGTATGGCATCACCTTTGTAGTTTACAGTGGTGTTATTCATCTAAGTCAATATATGTATTGTATATTGTTATATTTTTTGCTGTGTTTACATTTATAAAATTATTCACACAAACAGATCTTTAAAAGATGAAAAATGACTTCTACTTGAGGCAAGCATAACACAGCTTCTTATAGTTAGAGGTGAAAGTAACTTACAGGACTTACCAGTACTGATGGAGTCCTGAGGGGGGCGTGGCCTCAACTGGAAGAGGCGCGGCCTCTAAAGATTTAAAGGCCCTGGGGCACCGGCTGTGGCTCGGAGCCCCAGGGCCTTTAAATCAACCTGGGGCTCTCAGCTGCAGAGGTGGCTGGGAGCCCCAGGGCTCAGGTGCAAATTAAAGAGCCCCGGGCTCCAGCCACCGCAGAGCTCTGGACTCAGCCCGGCCGTATGAGCTGCAGGTGAGATTCAAAGGGCTCTGGGCTGCCCGCTGCGGCGGGGAGCCCAGAGCCCTTTAAATACCTGCCACGGAAGCCGGTGCCGTCTGGCACGGTGTACTGGCTCTTGCCGGTACGCCGTACCGCAGGGGACCGTGTTACTTTCACCTCTGCTTATGGTCCTTACAAAAACATCACTATAGTGCAAAGCGTTGTAATGGGATTTTATAGGTGGTATTATTTGGGCCATTACTGTAGAATTATAGTAATATATTTTGAGAAGAATGGCTCAGCTCATTAGCTCATCATGTAGAATTGCTGTCTATGTGAACCATGGACCTGGTTCAATTCTCTACTGCAGTAATGTGCAGCACACACATTTAGTGAGTTTTGCTATTGGATGTGGGACTCCTTTAATTATGCCCATGAATGTCTGGAGGACAAAAAAATCCAGATACAGATATAAAGTTGACTGTAGTGCATATAAGTAAAATAGATGCATTTTTGCAGTGCCTGTTCTGGGTAAAGGAAAGGAACAGTGCTCTGTGCCCCTGATTCCAAAACAGGCAGAGAGGACTGAGGAGAAGATGGGGCCTCTTAAGCTTAACTGGGATTGGCTGGCTGCACATCAGCTCAGCACAGGGTTGTGCCTAAATGACGAGATTTAACACTTAGCCCTGGTTTACACTATGAGTTTAAGTCAAATTTAGCAGCATTAGATCGATTTAACCCTGCACCTGTCCACACGATGAAGCCATTTTTGTTAACTTAAAAGGCTCTTAAAATCCAGTTTGTGTACTACTCCCTGATGAGGGGATTAGCGCTGAAATTGACCCTGCTGGGTCGAATTTGTGGTAGTATGGACACAATTAGACGGTATTGGCCTCCGGGAACTATTCCAGAGTGCTTCATTGTGACTGCTTTGGACAGCAATCTCAAGTCAGATGCACTGGCCAAGTAGACAGGAAAAGCCCCCTGAACTTTTGAATTTCATTTCCTGTTTGAGCAGCATGGTGAGCTCAGAGGTGACCATGCAGATCTCATCAGCCTAGGTGACCATGGAGTCTCAGAATCGCAAAAGAGCTCCAGCATGGACAGAATGGGAGGTACTGGATCCGAGGAATCCATGCTATCAGAACTCCGTTCAAAAAGACTAAATGCAAAAACATTTGAAGAAATCTCCAAGGGCATGAAGGACAGAGGCTATAACATGGAGCCACAACAGTGCCGCATGAAACTTAAGGAGTTCAGGCAAACCTATCAAAGAAGCAGAGAGAGAAACAGCTGCTCTGGGTCAGAGCCCCAGACATGCCGCTTCTATGATGAGCTGCATGCCATTCTAGGTGCCCCTACAACTACCCCAGCCCGGTGCGTGAACTTGTCAATGGATTCTCACGCAACAGGGATGTGGATTTTGGGGAAGGAGGAAGATGATAGAGCACAGCAAGCAAACAGAGAAACAGTTTTTTCCCCGACAGCCAGGAACTATGTTTCAATGTGGATCTAGTACCCTCTCAACCCACCCAAAGTGGGCTCCCAGACCTAGAAGGCGGAGAAGGGACCTCTGGTAAGTGTACCTTTGTAAATATCATACATGGTTTAGAAGAAAGCATGTTTGTTTAATTTTTCCTGAAGACTTGGGATGCATTTGCGGACAGTACAGTTACTGGAAAAGTCTGTTAACGTGTATGGGGATGGAGTGGAAATCCTCCAGAGACATTTCAGTGAAGCTCTCCTGGATGTACTACCAAAGCCTGTTAGCCATGCTTTGGGGGGAGGAGTGAAGTGATCATCCCAGAGAACTGCATGTATGTGGGTGGTTTAGTTGCGTTTGTGCTGCATATTAACTTGAAAACCGCAGCCCTTCCTTTTTAAATGGTCAAACCAACTGGTGCTTGGTATGTGAAATGAGGGTGCTGCTGTTTGAAACCATTCCCACATGTTATGAAGGTTAAAGAAATCAAAAGACTGTGGCTTACCATGGCTGCCTGCAAGCCGAATTCTGTTGCCTACTGGCCTTGCGTGTGTGATCTCTCTCACCAAACAGCAGGCCCTCAATATGAGGCAAAATGCGACCTTGTAAATAAAGCACACATGCTATGTAGTGTTAACAGCTTGGTTCACCTTGAAAGAGTCTACTCATTGTTCTCTAAAATGTCTTTTTAAAAACTACTCTCCCTTTTTTTCCCTCCCACAGCTGCAAATGTTTCAATGCTCCCCATATCGTCTCCGTCCCAGAGGCTAGCGAAGATTAGAAGGCAAAAAAAGCTCACTCGCGATGAAATGTTCTCTGAGCTGATGCA
Source organism: Chelonoidis abingdonii (assembly GCF_003597395.2). Taxonomy (NCBI): domain Eukaryota; kingdom Metazoa; phylum Chordata; order Testudines; family Testudinidae; genus Chelonoidis; species Chelonoidis abingdonii. Next base: position 46,902,146 of record NC_133773.1, read on the forward strand.
GTCTTCCCTCACTGAAAGATCCCAGCAGAATGCATGGAGGCAGACACCGTGAGTGTGCAGGAAAACACAAAATGAACGCAAGGACATGTGACAGAATCAAGTTAATAGGTGGTGTCAGCATGATGAGAGGAGGCAGAATGCAATACTGAGGCTACTAGAAGATCAAACTGATATTCTCCGGCATATTGCTGAGGTGCAGGAAAGGCAGCAGGAGCACAGACCACTGCTGCAGCCCCTGTGTAACCAACTGCCCTCCTCCCAAGTTTTATATCCTCCTCACCCAGATGCCCAAGAACAAGGTGGTGGGGGCCTCCAGGCACCTCAGAGGACTGCCCAAGCAACAGAAAGCCGGCATTCAATAAATAAGTTTTTGAAGTGCAGTGTGGCCTTGTCCTTCCCTCCTCCATCATGCTACCTGGTGCTTCCCTCCTCCCCCACCCCTCCTAGGCTACCTTTGCAGTTATCCCTCTATTTGTGTGACGATTTAAGAAAGAATGCATGAATTTGAAACAACAATGACTCTATTGCCTCTGCAAGCGGTGATCAAAGGGGGGAGGGGAGAGCGGTTGGCTTACAGGGAAGTAGAGTGAACCAAGGGAGTGGGTTTTCATCAAGGAGAAACAAACAGAACTTTCACACTGTAGCCTGGCCAGTCATGAAACTGGTTTTCAAAGCTTCTGATGCTCAGTGCACCATACTGTGCTCTTCTAACAGCCCTGGTGTCTGGCTGCACATAATCAGCGGTCAGGTGGTTTGCCTCAACCTTCCACCCCACCATAAAGGTCTTCCCCCTTATTCTCACAGATATTGTGGAGCACATAGCAAGCAGTAATAGTGATCGGAATATTGGGATAGACCTCAGCGAAACAAGTCAGTAAACTACGCCAGCAAGCTTTTGTCCAAATGCACGTTCTACCATCATTCTGCACTTATTCAGCCTATAGTTGAACAGCTTCTGACCACTGTCCAGGGTGCCTGTGTATGGCTTAATGAGCCATGGCATCAAGGGGTAGACTGGGTCCCCAAGGATAACTATAGGTGTTTCAACATCCCCAACGGTTATTTTCTGGTTTGGAAAGTAAGTTCCTCTCTCCAGCTGTTCAAACAGAACAGAGTTCCTGAAGACATGAGCGTCATGTACCTTTCCCAGCCATCCCACATTGATGTTGGTGAAATGTCCCTTGTGATCCACCAGTGCTTGCAGCACCACTGAAAAGTACCCCTTTCGGTTTATGTGCTGGCTGCCTTAGTGCTCCAGTCCTAAGATAGGGATATGTGTTCTGTCTGTTGCCCCACCAGAGTTAAGGAATCCCATCACAGCAAAGCCATCCACCAAGAGCACATTTCCTAGAGTCACTACCCTTGATAGCAGCAGCTCAGTGAAGGTGTTGGCTACTGGGATCCCAGCAGCCCCCACAGTAGATATACCCACTCCAAATTGATTCCCGACTGACCAGTAGCTGTCTGGCATTGCAAGCTTCCACAGGGCTCTTGCCATTCACCTGTGAACTGTGAGGGCTGCTCTCATCTTGGAATTCTTGCAATTCAGGGCAGGGGAAAGCAAGTCTCATGGAACTTTAAGTGCCCTTACACATGCAGAAGTTTCACAGCCACTGGGAATCATCCCAGACCCGCAACACTATGTGATCCCACCAGTCTGTGCTTGTTTCCTGGGCCCAGAATCAGCGTTCCATGGCATGAACCTGCCCCATTACCATCATGATGTCCAAATTGCTAGGGCCCATGCTTTGAGATAAGTCTGTGTCCATGTCCTCATCACTCTCATCACCGTGCTGCTGTCGCCTTCCTTTGCAGGTTCTGGTTTTGCATATACTGCAGGATAATGCACATGGTGTTTACAGTGCTCATGACTGCCGCAGTGAGCTAAGCGGGCTCCATGCTTGGCATGGTATGTCGTCTGCATGGGTAACCCAGGAAAAAAGGCGAGGAATGATTTTTTGCCGTTCCTTTCATGGAGGGAGGGGAGGGACCTGACAACACGTACCCAGAACCACCTGCAGCAATGTTTTTGGCCTATCAGGCATTGGGAGCTCAACTCAGAATTCCAGTGGGTGGCAAAGACTGTGGGCTAGCTACCATGGTGCAATGGTCCGAAAGTTGACGCTACCCTCGGTACTGTGGACACACTCCACCGACTTAATGCGCTTAGTGGGGACATATACAATCGACTATTAAGTCGACTTAATTTTGTGGTGTAGACTACCCTAAGTCAATGCCCAGTGTGGGTCTGTGGAGTACTATGATACTGTATTTTGGTGCTGCTTACGTGATGACTTTGCTGTCACATCAGGGATTTTCACCAGGGATCTCCAGAGCTAAAAGCATGACCTGCTATAGTTTGAGGTAAAAAGCCAACGCTCTATAACTAGGGGCTGTAATGACCCTTATCCTCTGTGGATCAGCACAGAGGGGGACTTGTACCACACACTCACTAGTAGGTTTCACTTCTACTTATGGACTCTTATTAACTATGTGAAGAAAGAGAAAGTAATGGTCAAGAATCAAATCAAGTTAAAATCTTCTCTCATTTCCCCATCCTCTCCTTATCCACACCTACAAGCAGTGTGCTGGCTGCACAACTTCTGTTTTGTTTTGTTGTGTGATGTGTCATTTTAGATTGGTAGTTTAGTTCAGATGTTAAAATGGCAGATAACATGACAATATACTGTCATGAGATATTGGCACTTGACACAAAAATAGGGATGTCAACCTTCATCTCCTGGGCAAATGCCATTAGGGCAGTTACATTCTGCCGAACCGATAGTCCCTTGCAGTTTCCATAGCACATGATTTTTTTTCATTGTCCATCCTATGTTACTGTGTAGTGTTGCTTTGCATCACACAAAGGCATTTGAATGAAGTGATGTCTGTACGTAAACTATGTTAAAACAGCAAAAACCTGTGTGCCCAGACCAGTCACCCACGATAGCTTCCTTCACTTGCAGGAACAGGAAGATTAGGATCAACTCCTTTTATTTTATTATTCATTTCTGCAAGATTTAGTGCTGACAGTGTGCTCCATGCTGTACAGCCCACCAATATTTAAAAACCATTCCTGTCCCAATTTGCTTATGATCATGTAGAAGATATGGGTCACTAGGAAATCTTTAATCCTGTCACAAATTCCATTCACCCACATCAGTGGGTGAGGGAAATTGATGGGGCTGGTGGTGAAAGGGGAGCATCACGAGTAGCAAGTGAGGGAGACACTTGTCAAGGGACAATAGGTAGCTCCTCCCCCTGGGAGTTGCTAGCACGCATTGGGCAGCTAGGAGAGAGAGGTGCTCATTGGCCAGCATTTCCTACCTCCTAGGATTTAGCCCAGTGCATGGACCTATATGGTGCCTCTTTCAGCTCTGTTCCAGCAGTCCAGCCTATCCACCTGAACTAGGAATGGGAACCTGGCCTGACAGAGGCTGCAGGTGTAACCATTTGCCTGTTTAGGGGGTCAGGAAGGAATTTTTTCCCCATGGGCCAATTGGCAGAGGATCAGGGAATTTTTGCCTTCCTCCCAGCACCTTCAAGCCACAGTGGGCTAAGTAGGAACATGCTTAATACCTAACTGAGGTACTGGAATAGTGGTGTTTATTTGTTGAAACTTGTAGCCAGTTTCCAGTGAGGTTACGATAATGAAATGAACAGTTTCCAGAGGTAAAACACCTGGAATTTTGGTGATAGGCCTTGGGCTTGTGGCCCTCATAGGCTGAGGTTCCCACTCTGGTGCACCCTCTGTCCCCCGTCTGGGGGGATGGTGCTAGGACTCAGAGAGCAGAGTCCTGGGTTGTAGGTTGAGGAGAGCCACCCTGCATTATGGGTTAAATGGTAAGGAGTCCTGTAATCCCTGCTCTGGAACCAATTAAATGCCTGGTGTAGAAGAGTATGGATAGTGCCCCTCCCTTGTGTTAAAGCTTTTAATAAAAGTTGTGCCCTGCTGCTTAATTCTATGGATGTGTGTGACCTCACTTTGTTGTCTTTCTCGGTTCACGTGCTCATAGGAAGACTTGTACACAGCAGTGGGCCAAATCAACCGCTGGCAGAAGCGCAATTCCATCAGAGCCACTGTTGTCGTACATATTTATGACAGTGGTGGATGTGATCGGTTCTCCTGGCATAAAGAGATGCTGGAGGAATGCTTTTTTTCTTTAAATGCCACAGATTTACACGGGTGTCTCCCAGCTATTATGCCTTTACCAAAATATCTTACAAATGTATTTACTTTCTAGATAGCACAGAACCAAAAGCTTGCTACACAACTTGATGGAATTCTGTGTGTTTAAACTTCACAAATATAACATGGGAATGACTGCATAGTTTAACCAAGGGAAATTAACTTTGGGAAACTTTTTTTCCCCCTCTCACTGCATGTGTAATGGCTGCTTACCACTAAACAAGGCACAAGCAGATTTATACACAACCTTTCAGTGAAACTTTTATCCTTCACCTCTGGGTTAATAATGCATGTAGTGATGTATGTCGAGATACTTGAGGGGGATAAGACCAAATCAACCAGAACACTTGACCAGATCTTGGGGAGTCAATAAAGGAGGGAAGACAAGACAATAGGGAAAACAGAACTGTTACTCCAGAATCAGTAATTCCATATCTATATATTGCCCTAATTGAAATTTTTTGCTGAAGGAATCCTTTCCATGCAAAGGAGAAAAGCACCAGGGGCCAGATCTTCAGGTAGTTTAAATAACATAGCTCCATCAACTTTTTAATGTGCCTGCTATCAATGTCGTTTGAGGTAGCTGATATAAGTCACCTGAGGATCCGGCCCATAGTATCTCAAGTTTTTTTTTACCTGTAAGCAACAGAATGAGTTTTAAAACAGTGAGGATGAGAGAAAGAGAGTATTGAAAGGCTATTTATGGTCCGGGTTTTTTCTCTTCTTTGGAAAAGAGCTATGGACCACTGGTGGGTACTATTGCTAGCCATAGGAAAACAGTTCTATTTCATAACGGATTTTGAAATTTTGTTTAATTCTGACTGAATGAAAACTGAACATTTTGAAATTCTCTGAAGGAAAATTCTGAAAAAAATTCTGTTTCAGTCAATGAAACATTTTGTTTCAATTTTGATTTATTCCTACTGTGTTGAAAACCATATTTGTAATGGTTAATAATTATTTGTGATGAAAGAATCCTTCCTAAGCTCCTAGAATAAGATAAAAGTAGAGGAGGTTCTGAGACTACTAGTCTGGATGACTAAGCATGTACTTGTGTGCTTTATAGTAATAAATCTCTTACAGCACTGATAGGGGATATACAAAGCCTATTTGTTAAACTCCAGACGTCAAAAGGGAAATTAAAATATGTAGTATGAGTAAAGCATTGTCACAAAACATCTGAAGGGTCTTTGTGAATCGTTTATGGGATTCTTGAGTTAAAAGCATGAACTTTAGTCTCTCCAGGGTTTCATTTAAAAAAAAAAGTTCAGGGAAACAAACAATTCAACAAGCATACCTGTAGAGCCACAACTCCATACAATCTTATGCCAAGATTATTTCCATTGAGAGTGTTAGGCCTAAAGTCAATATGGTGCAATCCTTCCCGAAGCTTTCCAGTTTCACACCAACCCTCATCAGAAGGCTGATTCTTAAAGGCATGATTTAGTTTAAGGCAAATTGCAAAGCTCTCAGTGTATACTCCTTGGAATGGTTTTGTTGACACTGCTGGGTGTTGTATCAACCAGGCAAGGTACGAACAAACTTCAACAGGACTTTATTTTTAAAGTGGAAACCTCTTTACCAAGCTGCTGCTGCACCCTGTAACTCTCACTCTGCCTCCTCAACTCCTCCCCCATCCTTCCTGTTTCCTGTCCTTTCAGACTCCCAACAGCCAGTGCTCCCAGTTCTAATCATTACAAGGAACATCTAAACACCACATTCCCTCCTCTCTTAAACTCTCCCAATTAAAATAAACATTGTTCTAACCACACGAACAAATAGGAAACAAGACACTATACTATTGGCAGAAATATTACACTGAAAACACTGTAGATACTACATAACATAGTCTCTAGTCCAGACAGGTGGTCATCTGGGTCTGATAGGCTGTCTCTCAAGCCCTGGTTCCAATGCAATGTCTTGTTGTGTTGATACTACGGTGAAGTCATCCAGTGCATTCTAGGTGTTGGCATAATCACCTCTTAGTGCATAGGCAGGTGCAAGATGTTAAGCATTCTATACCCACCCATCAGAAAGTCGATAGGTGTAAGGTCCCTTCTTCTCTATTATTTTAAGAGGAGCTGTGAATTTATGGTCCCCTTTGCGTAAAATTCCAGGTTTTTGCATTCTAATGAAGGAACCACACTCAAACTATGGTTCCTTAGCACTCCGCTGCTTGTCTGTGAAAGCCTTAAACTTTGCTTGGTTCTGTTCAACTGTTTTTCTCACATCAGCCTCGGCTGGGGCCGCAGGGCATACCTTTAATAATCCAGCAATGTTCCATGCAATGAATGAATACAACAGTATTCATTTGTTTCCCATGCAGTAACTCTGCAGGTGATCTTTGCATTGTGGCGTGTCATGTAGCCTGGTATGCTTGCAAAAAATCAATAGTGAAGGGTATCCACAATCACCCTTCCAGTTTAGCCATTTGCAAACTCTCTTTCAAACGTCTGTTAAACTGTTTGATTTCCCCATTGACTTCAGGGTAATATAGGGATGACCTTCTGTGTAAAATGTTCCTCTCTGCTAGAAAAGTTTCATACTCCAGGGAAGTGAATTGACTACCATTATCTGAAACCAGTTCTTTGGGGTTACCTTCCCTGCTAAAAACTGAAGAGAGGAAATTAATTACTATAGCAGAAGAGATTTGCGATGTAAATGCTACCTTGGGCCATTTACTCAAATAGTCTATTAAAGTGATGGCATAACGACAGCCAGTTGGAGCAGTATCAAAGGGTCCTACAATGTCAATCACCACTTTTTCCCATGCAGATTCAGGAAGAGGAACAGGCTGTAATGGAGGGGTACATGTCACTGCTGTCTTATCATGCATTTGGCAAGTGACACAAGATTTTATGAGTGTTTCAGTTTGAGAGTGCATCCCTGGCCACCAATACAGATCCCATAGTTGTTGTTTGGTTTTGACAATTCCTTGATGAGTGTCGTGTGCCAAGTGTATGAGTTTTGACTGTAATTCTTCTGGCACCAGTAGCCGGTGTGTACCTCGTAGCATACAGCCATCGAGCAAAGAAAGCTCATCCTGAACTCTAAAATAAGGCAGCAAAACTGGGTCAAGGTTTTTAGGGTTATTGGACCATCTCTTTTTGTCAGAAATTCCTGTAGTTTTTGTTGAATTGGACATGCTGAACAAGTAGCTTGAAATTTGTTCTTTTATAACTGCAGTAAGAGTGCTTGTAATAAGCACAATTACTACATCCTCATCCTCTGGTGGACCATCTGGTGAAGGCAAAGGCAGGCGAGAGAGACAATCAGCTACCACATTTTTGTTTCCAGGCTTATATTCCAGTTCATAACTGAAAGAGAGTAGTCTTCCAGACCATCTAGCAATACGATATCCTGATCTTCGCAGTCCTTTTGTGGTGAGCAATGTCATCAAAGGGCTGTGGTCGGTGTGCAACTTGAACGTGTGGCCCCACAGGTAAGTTTTCCATTTTTCAGTAGTCCAGACACAAGCAAGTGCTTCTTTTTGGACTGTAGAATATTTTCTCTCAGCCTTACTTAGTGTCCTTGAAGTAAACGCAACAGTCTTCTCTGTGTTGTCCTCATGAAGTTGTGTGAGGACTGCCCCAAGTCCATAATCAGAAGCATCAGTAGTTAAAGTTGTGGGCAATGCAGGACTGAACAGTGCAAGTACTGGACTATGTACAATCAAGTCTTGCACCGTTTTGAAACTAGCTTGTGCATCTGTTTTCCACACTAAGGCTGAACTTCTCTGTAGTAATTCTTGTAATGGTTCAATGACAGAAGCATAATTGGGAATGAATTTTGCATACCAGGAGGTAAGACCCAAGAAGGAACATAAGGTTTGCAAATCTGTTGGAGGAGAAGCATTTGACATTGCCAGAATATGATCTGGATCAGGTTTTAGTCCAGCCTCTGAAATTGTATGCCCCAGAAAGGAGAGTTCAGTTTGTCTAAATTTGCATTTGGACCTATTGAGCTTGAGGCCTGCTTTGCTGATGCAGTTTAGTATAGACTGCAGGTTATTGTCATGCTCCTCTGTAATATTTCCAGGCATGATAATATCATCCAAACAGCACTGAACTCCATGTTGATTCTTCAGAATCAATGACCTTATTTTTTGGAAAGCACTTGGGGCTGATGCGAGACCGTATGGAATACGTTTAAAATGAAATAGTCTCTTGTGTAATAAATGCTGTCATATCTCTGCTATGTTCATGCAACATAACCTGGTGGTATGCACTCTGCAAATCAAGAGTAGAAAACATCTTTGCTCCATGGAGTTCTGCAAATACTTCTTCTGTGTGGGGAAGAGGATGGCAGTTAATCACAATAGCTTTATTTGGCTCCCTTAAGTCCACACAAAGGCGAATGCCTCCACTCTTCTTCTGCATCACTACTATAGGTGAAACCCATTCCGAGGAGTTAATCTCTTCAATAATGTCCTTTTGAACAAGTTTTCTAAGTTCCTCTGAAACAGCTTCACTGACTGAAAATGGTAAGCGCTGTAATTTCTGTCATATAGGAATCACATTATTTCACATTTTAGCTTTATGCAGAAACCCATAAGCACAGCAGAGTTTCTCTTCAACCTGGTGTTGGGTCCCAGCTGAAACTGGTGTGTATACCGCAAGAGCGCTTTGCTGAGGAAGATCAATTTGTCCATTAACTACCCTGAGATTTAAAGCAGCCAATAAATGTCTGCCAAGGATAGGAGGGCCTTTGTGGACAATGTAGAACTCTGCAGTTATACAGCAATCACCAAAAGTAACTATTGCTGGCAGGCAGCCATGTACTGGATTATGGTTTTTCAAATAGCACACCAACTGAAGTTTGGGTTTAGTAAAAGGCACATCTTTAAAGTAATTCAGATAGATGGAATCAGGTAGTATGTATACTGCTAAGCCAGTGTCCAACATTAGCTGAATAGAGTGTGATTTACCTGAGGACATGGCGGAAACATTTACAATGCACTTTATCTGTTCTGGAATATGTGCAGTTGTGGTTTTGTCCACACTCAGCACAGTAACATCTGGTATTGTAACTGCATGCACCTGTTGATTGAACTGGCTACTGTGACATACTTTAGCAAAATGGCCAATCTTTTTGCAATGATTGCACTGAGCTACTTTTGCTGGACATCCTGTGTAGCTTGCAAGGTGTTGTGGGGATCCACAGCGAAAACATGCTTTTACTGTATTTTGAATTTGCTGATTCAGTGACTTTTCATTAGTTTTCCTCCTGCAATTGTTTGTCTGCAACGACAGTGAACTTTTCTGCAAAGGAGTAGCAGCCTGAACTGTGCCTCCTGTATCACTGCTCATTATTTTGGCTTCAGCTGTAGCTGACTCAATCTGAGTAGCAATGGTTATTGCTTTTTCTTGTGTAAGTTGTGGTTCTAGAAGTAAGTGTTCTCTTACATGATGCATGGTTGTTTTCTCAATGAGCTGGCATCTAATCATCTCATCTGCCATATTCCCAAAGTCATAAGTTACAATCAGACTCCTCAGGGAAGCAATATACTGCATTATAGTCTCCCCTGGTTTCTGCTCACGCTGGCGAAAGCTGTAGCAATTAGCTTATACATTCACTTTTGGCACGAAGAAGTTCTTTAATGCAGTAAGTGCAGTCTCATATTTGTCATCTGCAAGGGAAAATGTATAAAATATATGCTGCCCTTCTGCTCCAAGGCAGTGGATTAGCAGAGCACATTTTCTTACTTCAGAAATCTCTGTGGCACTGATTGCAAGCAGATAAGTCTCAAACCTATGGATCCAGGCAGTAAAAGCAATTGGAGGCTCAGCTGGGCTTTGCAGAAAAAGTGCAGGTGGGTTCAGAAGCAGAAGATCCATCCTCATTGCTAGAATGTTGTATCAACCAGGCAAGGTACTAACAAACTTCAACAGGACTTTATTTTTAAAGTGAAAACCTCTTTACCAAGCTGCTGCTGCACCCTCTGTAACTCTCACTCTGCCTCCTCAACTCCTCCCCCGCTCCTTCCTGTCCTTTCAGACTCCCAACAGCCAGTGCTCCCAGTGCTAATCATGACAAGTAACATCTAAACACCACACTGGAATTGGAACCTATGATTTTATAGGATCTTGATGTTTTATGCCGAAACTTAGGTCGCTCTAGCACCTTAGTTAGTTACTTGCTTCTCCTTTTACCATTTCCTCACTTGTGAGCAGTAGGAGGAGTGCAAGACAGTCTCTTCATGTCCTATCTGAGGGTGGCGGTAGTAGTCTGATCCTGTTGTCTAGATTTTTTGCTGTAACGTATGAGATTTTTATTAAAATGTTTGAATGGAGAGAGAGAAGTTCTAAGATTCTGATTTGATTTCTATATAGCCTCCTCCAGGAGTGGTGCCAGAGTTTCTGGTGCCCTAGGCAGAATTTGGGGGGTGGCTGAATTTTTCTCCCGTTGTGACGCCAAAGAAGGACCCTCTGCCGAAATGCCGCAGGCGACAGCGGCAGTCATTGCCTGCCGCTGTTTTCTGCGGCACGTCGGCAGAAGGTCCTTCTTCAGTGGCGCGACGGGAGCAGAACTGGAAGCTCCCGGGCGCCCCATGGGGAGCACACAAAATGCCACTCCCTGAATCCTGGTGCCCTAGGCAACTGCCTAGGGTCGCCTAATGGAAGCACAGGCCCTGGCCGCCTCCTAGTGGGCCAGTGGGAGGCGGGAGGAGAAGGCAGGGGAAGGAGTTGGGATAGATGAGTTTCACTTCACTCTATTCCCATGTCAGGCGTACAGAATGCAGCCATATCCAGCAGCCACTCCTTGCTCCTTCTGGGCAGCTTGATAGCATGGTGGCCTGGCACTATGCTGATGGGGGAAGCAGTGCTCTTTGATCACCACACACATCTTGATCTCTCTTAATTTTATTTTTTACAATATAATTTTTAGGAAGAGAAAAATTCAGCAAATGAACGTGCTGATCAAAGTGCACTGACTGTTCCCTCCACATAGGGGAAATTCCTCTTCACTGAAACTTATTCTTGTGACAGTCATTTAAATTTTTAAATGTACATATTTAGAATATTTCACATTAGCAGGCTATTTGGGTTCCTTATATATGATACCCCAGTTTTCTTGAAGAGACAAAGGGAAAATATTCTCACTAGAGAATAGTTTTTCTAACTACCTTTTCTACCTTTAAGAATGAGTGACGTACATTTCATGATAAGAAAAAACATTTTTTTCCTTTGGTGTGGTGTTGTTACTCTCCAATATCAGCTGATCTAGTGTTGCTACGCCAAAAGGAGGTTTAAAGTATGAGAAGAATAGAGAAAAGATGGGGGAGTAGGCCTGGAGAACTAATGTGGGGGAAAAGGCAATATGATATTGCTCAAGGATCTAACCGGTTTGCTGATAGTTTGGGGTCACATGGGTTTGAAGTAAATATAGTTCATGTGGTTTCATACTCCTTGACTCTCCTGTATATGTTAAGTTTCGCTGAACCTAGTATGGTGAAGGTGAAGCTCCATATTTAATGGATGAGTTTAGTTAATGCACTGTGAATAGGTTCCTGGAGTACTGCAAAGATTTACCAGGTTTACTCCAGCTGGCAGACCTATCATGTGACCAGATGTCACAAGTTTCATTACAAAGTCAGAATGAAAGGCTACAGTTGGTTTAGAAATGTTTGTACTTGTTCAGAAAAAGCAGAAAGTTTCACACTGAATTTTTAAGGAATGATTCAAAGTACCAAACAAGCTTCATGTGAAATGGAGTTAGTTTAATTTCATTGTTTTAAACCCAAATGAGCTGAGTTTTACATGGTTTTAAGGGTTTGTTATGAGCTGTTCATACAGCTCTTGTGGTGTTTTATAGTCAAGCCACCCACTAAATAATAATTCATTGGTAGTCACTTAAGCCTTTATTAGATACATATTTAACATATACAGAGCATCTTAAAACAGGTCAATCTCGGTCTAACCTAAAACCAACTGCCTTCTTCCACTGTCAACTCCCACATCCTGGAGATTTTCTTAAAGCCACAGTACCACCTAATCTCCCTCTTCCATTTTTTAGCACAAATATATGTGTGTGTACGTGTATATATGTATATGTGTATATATACGCACATTTATATATATATATATCTGTGCGTATGTATAATATATATATATCTATCTATCTATCTATAAAATCAAAATTATCTCAGCAGTGTTCTGTAAGTCTTTTAACAGGTCACCTTTGATGCAGTGACTGTCTAAATTCTATATTTGCTGTATTATTGAAGTTCTTATTACAGTAACACCACAGCTCTGGTGGTGACAGTATCTTGGCTTCCATTCTGAATTTTGTTCTAAATTTAGGATTCCTCTTTGCTGCTCTCCTGGAAATTGTTAGTTCTGCCCTGCTCTGGTCTGTCTCAATATCTCTGTCTCCCTCTCACATTAGTTCTACTTTGAATGCTCTCATGAATTCCTTGTGTCCACCATCATCAATCTCAGATATGTCCTGGACATGTTATTGCCAGTTTTGCAGACAGAGGCAAACTGGATTAGCTGTTGACAGTACGGAGCAGCTTGAAACAATTGTATTATAACAGGCTCAGCTTCTGAAGCAAGGAAAAGTCTTCTTTGCCTCTACCAACAACTCCAGGTCTATTATGGGCAGGTCATCCATACTTACCAACTCCTCAGGAGTGAAATAGCTACCAAGTGGTGTCAGCATGAGGAGAGATGAGCATGTGCTGTTGTGTGAAATTTTAATGTATTGGGAGCAACATTTAATTTTATTCTCATCAGGCCTTTCATTAGCACACTGCTAGAGAGAGAGATTTAACTGCATCCGCAGTGCTACCAGTCAAGTTGTGTAAAATGGCTTGCCTGCTACATTCAGTATCTCTGGTTCTCCAGGCTTCAGGATATGTGATACAGAGGGCTTGTCTATGTTTAAAACACTGTAATGATGCTATTGTAGTGCTTCAATGAAGACATTACCTACTCTGATGGGAAGTCTTATTCTGTTGGCATAGGCACTCCACCTTCTGAGGAGGTGGTAGCTAGGCAGACGGGACAATTCTCCATTGATTTAGCACTGTCTACACCGTGGTTGGGTCGGTTTGACTTCATTGCTCAGGAGTATGGATTTTTCATACTCCTGAGTGATATAGTTATACTGACCTAATTTCCTCATGCAGACCTGGCCAGAATATGCTACTTTATGTAGAGGGAAAAATAATCTACACTGAAGAGTGGGTCATGGGGACTGCAATAGAACTTCAGAGTCTTTCTTGCTATTGACTGATTTTTAAAACTAGACCAGGTTTCTAGTGGCCAAATATCCTTATTTATTTTGGCCAAAATGTGAGCTCCTAAACTTTGTTTAGGTTCCTAAATTTTTAGAAGTATCGAGTCCCTGCAACTACCACTAAAATCAGGACACTTATTTGCAAGCCTAAATTTAAGGGTGATTTATTTATTTAGACTTCTTTATAGTACCTATTCCTAAGATCCTCAAATATGTATACCTATATTTAAACTAAACAATTAAAAAATTCCAAAAATAATCAAATCAGATCAAAAATTATGTTAATCCAAAACCATAACCCTCTTACATAAATCTAACTACTAAACATGCCTCAACTCTCATGCCACCCCCCCCCAAAATCAAATACCAGAAAAACACAATGAGCCACAAATCCAGGATCTGGACATCTCAGACAGAATGAGTTCCAGATTCAAAGATCCTTCACAAAAAAGGGTTGCTTGCCCCAGAATAATAGGTTTGAGACTCAGTGGTAATTAGCAAGATCATCTGTATTACGCATTCATTCTTTATGGACAGCCGGATGATTGTGTGCTCCTGTGTGGTTTGGAGAGGACCTTCTTTGCAGTAGCTATTGACTGTCAGCTGTAGAGCAAGGCATTCCTTGCTATCTCAGCCAGCTAGTAGGAACATTGAGGCCAGGTCAGAGGCACAGATGAAGAAAAGTTCTTGGTCACAGTCGCAACATAAACATCTGAGAACAGATGAGGAAATGAAATTAATTAGTGGCCTAAGCCTGTAATTTAGTGGACAAATGTTCAAATGCGGCACCACAACTGGCATTAACTGGAGCTGTGGCTGGCAGTCTCAGTAAAAGATGGGTAGAGAGAATGAACTACCTTCTGACCACTATGAGTTATCTTCCCAAGAGGTGATCCTTCCAGGTCAAAGTTGAGGCACGCTGGCCGAGTATTTGAAGATTACATTGTCCCAACCTTTGCTGTGCTTGTTCTGGGAACAAATAGGTGACTTCAAGATTGTCAATCCAGTATCTTCCATAAACACTAAATTTGCTAATTTTACCACCACTCCCTGCCCCCCGGAAGAATCCACCCCACCCAATTCCAGTCCCCTATATTATCAGGTATGTAAATACCAACAAAGCTTTTCAAGTCAAGAATGACTTTTACGACTGTGACAGTTCTTGAGGTAACCAGGTCTATGAGTCTCCTTGTCCCTACCTGCCTTCAGTGTGAGGGAGTCTTGTTTGTGCTTAACTGTGTGTCAGCTCCCATTAGCCTATTAGCTCCGAAGTACTCTCCTGCGGTCTGGCTAGCCCTTATTTTCCCTTGTAGATTAAAAATAGGTGGGACTCAGGGATTGGGATATTTTGAAGCATTCACTTCCCCATATCCACTGAATACTCACAGAAATACCAGATCTGCTTTCCCTAAATGTATAGTGTACACGCCAGCTTGTCTGACTGAACTCAGGATCAGCATCTGGCTTAATATCACAGTACTTACTCTGATTTTCACTGTAACTATGTCTGAGCTCCCGTTTTTCATGGATGTAAACATACTGCTGTTTACTTCCTAGTTGCAGGATGATGGGATACCTTCTTTCTGTCAGAGCTTATTATTTGTTTTTATTGTGTGCTGCTTCCATGTTGACTTTACATCTCTTTGCTAACTTCTGACTTTGTATGTAAATATGTATCAATTATGTTAGCTTACAATACTTAATTTATATCTGCCAGAGACAGAGAGCTGTTTCTTAACTCCTGGTCAAATGAAAACCTATGTTTCACTCCTGCCTTGATACAGACTTTAAAATCACATTTTCAGTATTTAAACATAACTCCTTATATAGTATTTGTACATACATTTCACAATGAGATTAGTGACCATTATGACTCCAGTTTTTATTTAGGACCTCACATGACATTGTTTGGTGAATCAGAAAATACATACATACCAGAATCAAGATATTTTGTAACCCAGTTGGCAGTAAGTGGTTCTCAGGTCACTATGTCATACAGTGAGTCCCAAAAAACGAACTGCAGTCTACCAATGGGTCATGGAAATTCAAATGCACTGCACATATTGTACAGTATTAGTTTTAAAACTACCTATACACTGTTAGGTGGTCAAATTCTGTGTTTGGAGGTACCTGAATGCTTATGAACTGAAGTGGTCATCTTTATTCTGGAAATGGATGGAATATTCTTCTCTCTCTGTCCCTGTGAGTCTCTTTGTGGGTTTGTCTCATCTTTCAATTCTTGTGTCTGTCTGCCTATCATCCGTACACACACACACACACCATTTTGTGTTTGCTTCCATATAATAAACAGATGTGCTGGAATTGTCTATACAGTTCATTAACTGGATTTTTTTTAAGGGAAACTGAGGTTTAATTGCTGTAACAATTACAAGTTTTCAAACCGGCTTTCCAATTCAGATGCACATATCTGCATGCCAAGAATTGAGATTACAGTATGCAGACACATTGCACAAAGACAGTTGGGGGATTCATAGAACAATTTCTGTGCTAAGTACAGTTCTGCACTTCCAAACACCTCCTACTTTCATACTCCATAATATCGGTCAAGTGAAATAAAAAAGATGAGGTTGGAAATAATTCTGCTGCACAAAGTATCATGGATATCATGATACGCAAATGGCCATGTCTGCTTTTTGATCTGGCAAGTTTGTTTCCAGTGGGGTAAATTAGATACACTTTTGCCTATGTTGCACCTGTTCCACAGATAGAGTCCTCAACTGCTTAAAAATATCAGATGAAAATAGTAGTTTTTACTTTTGCACTGTATTTTATTTTAAATAATTGTGATTTTAAAAAAATAATCCATTTACCAGCGTAGATTGTAGTGCTTTGATTATAGTGGATGTAGAGCACTGGGCCTTTATGTATGTGACTTAGATTAGTTTGTTAAATACTAATAAGTTAATGTCCATGTTTAAATTTAGTTATATAGTTTTGCTTTTGTGATTATGTATTAACCTCACTGAGTAGTATCATCCCATTTTGTGCTGTTAAGGATCACTGTACCAGTGGGAAAGTTACCTTAGGAAGGTTTTTTTGTTTGTGGGTTTTTTTAACATAAAACTACGAGGCCACAGAATGAAAATGCAGAATGTAAGTGAAACTTGAAAAGTAATTTCATGGGCTGCAGTACTTTGATACTGATAAATTCTTGGATATCAAAGGGATAAAGACACAGTTTTCTGCTCCTAATTTTGTCCTTAGAAAATGATTGTATTAAATTTGTTGTGGGATAACTTTATAGCTTAGTTCCTATTTTCCCTACTATTTACTGAAGACATTTTTGTTTTTAAAGTCTCAATTTGCTATAGATTTTGAATTTTTTATTGACTATTTTTGATGCACGTGGTCTTAAAAATCATTGTCTGATCTTTTAGATTGTTTTTATACATCTGTCTGTCTTTTTCCCTCACCCTAGTTCTATCTGTAGAGCTTTCTTCTTTTAGGGCTTAATGCTGCATCACTCAAGTCAATGGGAGTTTTTCTATTTACCTGAATAGGACCAAGATCAAGCCCTTGATTTCTGTGTCCTCAAAGAAGGTAGACAACAAAAGGTCCTGCTGAGCAGCGAAATGAAGGGCTCACAGACTGGGTTGCTATACAAGTGCAGATCACTGCAGACATGCTACTGATGAGCACCTTGAGTGATGGACATGGGTGTTGGTGGAAAGTGCTGCCAAGCACAGGTTCAAGGTAGTGGCAACTTAAATTGAGAAATCTCAAATTCACAACTTCCACATGGTATTAGTTTCAAATTCTAGCACTGCTAGGTCCAGCCTAACTTCAATTTGTTATTGGATCCATGGAATATGTAAATCCATCAGCAAGATTCCTAGCATCCTGGACCATCCATTCTTTGTCTCTGCTTCTGAAACTTTAATCCCAGACGGTGGATTTTTTTTATCCATTTGTGCCTTTTGGCTGTTCAAACACTTCATTACTGAATCCTCCCAGAAAGCAGCTCTTATGTGACATAAGGGCTTTTCCAGTGTACCTGGCTAGTGCACTGGAGTTGAAAGGGCTATGCAGATGAGTCACATTGGAGCCCTCTGGGATAGCTCCCAGAGGCCAATACTGCCAATTTGCATCTGCAGTACCCTAAATTCGACCCAGCAAGGTGGATTTTAGCACTACTCCCCTTGCCGGGGAGCAGTACAGAAGTCAATTTTACGCGCCCTTTAGGTTGACAGAACGGGGTTGCTTGTGTAGATGATTCATTATAAAATCGACCTCATGCGGCTAAATTTGACCTAGCCCTGTAGTGCAGACCAGGGCTAAGATTAATGCTTGCAGCAACTTACAAGCATTTCATAGAGTCTAAACACTAAACACATTCTTACAAGATGAACACTTGTCTTGAGCAATATTAACATGTAGGTGAGCTAAGGTGACCAGACAGCAAATGTGAAAAATTGGGACGGAGGTGAGGGGTAATAGGAGCCTATATAAGAAAAAGACCCCAAAATTGGGACTGTCCCTATAAAATCAGGACATCTGGTCACCCTAAGGTGAGCTGATCTGATTTCCATATGAATTTGTCATTGCTCAGCTGATATCTATAGACTTTGCAAGAGCTGGCACCAGCATGACACTGTGAGTGAGCACGAAGCCCACAAACACATTTGCTTCTGCTCTGGTTTGGAATAGAACATTATGTTAAGGTAGAGTGTGGCTTATCTTGTTGCAGGGGTTGGCACTACCATGTTGCACAACAGACACTTGATAAATTACTATACTTAGTGATGGACATTGGGAGGGGGGGAAGGGTTATGACATTCAGTCATTCAACGTTTTTTGAAAAATTACCATGGACCTCAAAATTTTTACCATGGACATTAGTGTATGCGTATGGACACGTTGCTGACCCCCGCCCTGTTGTCAGCTCAGATGCCTTATTTTCTGTATCACCATAATCTGGTGCAGTATTGTGACTTGTGTAGTGAAAGTTCCTTTTTCTGGTGAGGTTCTTCCAAACTCTTTCCCCCTTTTGGGAAGCAGGAATTGCTCAGATGCACAGATCTCTTCCAGTACCTTTTTAGCATAGGCAGAACCTTGGTGTCAATGAAAAGTGCAATCAGTCAGTGAGAATACAACATAAGTCCTAGATGTCTAAAAGGAACTCAAATTCCATCAATAATAATCAGTCTTGAATGCATCTGCAGTTTCAGTTTCTTAGTCCTAGATTAAGGCAAGATTTACCCCTTTGGGCAATAGCAGATTCTTAATTACAATGCTCCATTTGGGCTTGATGTGTCTCTGCAGTGGCAGCATATACCTTTTCCTGCAGCTTGCACAGTCCCTTCTCAAATGGCAAGTGTGTAGTGTGTACTATATATATGTATGTATCTGAATTCTGATGAAAACCTATCTACTTAGTTATAGTTTAGGAATCCCTTGTCCAATTCATTTCAGATTTTGCAGAGTCCCAAATCTAACACGGAGTCTTAAAATAAACATTATTTTTAGGGGATTTTTGAGGCGAGAATGGTAATTGGGCCTATTATGGAAACACAATTGCAATCTTAATTATGAAGTGTCTACTGGGACTCCACAATATTTGTTACTTGTTTCTTTCTCTCTCTTTTGTCTTTGGCACAAGGTAGCTGTTAAAATGGCTGCTTATCTCAACGTACTGCTGTTTCCTAATATACCTTTACCCTGATATAACGCTGTCCTCGGGAGCCAAAAAATCTTACTATGTTATAGGTGAAACCATGTTATATAGAACTTGCTTTGATCCACCGGAGTGCGCAGCCCCGCCCCCCTGGAGCACTGCTTTACTGTGTTATATTCGAATTTGTGTTATATCGGGTGGCGTTATATCGAGGTAGAGGTGTACTGTGCTCATTTCATTGTCCTGCAAGACCAAATAGAGAAAAGAGTTTGTAATTCTCCCTGATGCTACATTAAATTTATCTAAGCTGAATATGCTTGAAACACCTAAATTGTTTTAAAACTAAACCAAGTTCAACAAATGACTTACTTTGGTTCATGCATGAGGGAAAACTATTCACCTAATTATGAGTCCCTTGTTGCTGTTCTGCTCAATAGTATGCTAAGATTTAAAGCTTTAATTCATTCTCCAAGCTGAATTCTCACTATAAAGAAAGGAAGTTGCATTCAAGAGTTGTGCAAAGTTACACACTTTTTTGTAAATTATTTGCAAAAATATGCAGGCTGATCCCGCACAACTTATTGAGGCAAAATTCCCAGAGCCCAGATAAGAAGCACAGGATCAAGCACTATGTTTTTGCAGCAAACTGTGTTTCATTATGAAGCCTTCATTAATTAAGCAATAATGTTTGTGGGTGAGGAATAAACAAGACAATAAATGGTTTCTCAAACTACCTGTTCCTCCTTCTTCGGACAGGGTTCAGAATAAATGGCATACGATGATAACCCTTCAGAAGCCTTGTCCAAACTAACCTTTTTACTTCTTAAAAAAGTCTGACTCTTGCTACCACTAGTTCATCTCTACCAGTGGCAGCAGTAGTGGGAGTACTGTGCAGATAGCCTGATAAGACTGTGCACCTATAGCCAGGGCCATCCCTAGATCAAATGGCGTCTCAGGTGAGAAGTGTCTTTGTTGCCCCCTCCTCCATTTGTTAAATTTTTGAACTCCTTATTTTTTATTGCATTTGTAGCCCATTTCACAACTTTGTGTTATTTGCATACATGATTTATCCCTGTCATACAAGAAAATAAATTTGCACACTAGGATATGTAAATATGTATTTATTCATGCCATATATAAGCAAATAAAAAGTAGTTTCCTCTAAGCTTCTAGAAACTTTTTTAATTTTAAGAATAACTGAAATGTACTAGCATCAGGAAATTGAACTGTGCACCAATGTTGTGTGGATCAGTATTAAACAGTGTTACAGTAAGTGATAGCCTTGAAATGTTAACCCTAGTCCTTTAGTTCAAAAGGTCATTTTTCTCACCTTTGCCGTTGCAAATTGAAGCAGGCCGTCGGATCAAAGACTGGCCAATGGCATTTTCATGCAATAAAATAGCAAGCAATGTCAGTCTCTCATTGGCCATCAACTGAAGATGTCTTTTAATGAACCCGAGCTTCAAAAAGCTGCACTCACCACTCATGACTGTGACTGTCAGTGTGAGCAGAATTCTTAAAGCTATCCACACATTAGGAAAAGTGTCCTTTAGCTCTGCATCATGAATGAATGGGAGAACATAGAGTGGAGAGTGTGTCCTGTGTTGCAAAATGTGACAAATGTTGTCCAATTTGACATAGAGGTCTTTATCACTGATGTCTGAACATTCACCAGAGGCTGACACATGGGGAAAGTCTGTACAATTATTCAAGAGTGTGTTCCTGTTGTTGGCAGTTTACTAAGATCATGCAAAAAAAACAACAACAACAACCAAAAAACCCACAACAGGTTTTAATGTTTCTTCATTTGCCCAAATCTTTCTTCGATGGACACTGGAGCAGTGTCAACGACTGAGCAAAAAAACCTCTCTCTTAGCATCAGCTAAATTATGCCAGTAATTGTACCCAGAAAGGGCAAGCAATGATTTTGCATTCTTGTAAAATATTTTGCAACAAAAACAGTACACTTTGTCAGTTAATTTTGAGGCCAATGCAGATTCAGTTTCTTACCATCTCGAGCACACTTTCGCAGTGTGACTTTGAGAAATGTCGCTTCTGCTCTTTCCTGGAAATGTCACATCCTTGGTTTTCCCTGGACTGTTCAAAATTGTCCTATCAGTATCGACAGAATTTAGGATCACCAGCCAGGATCTGATGTATCAATTTGTGGTGTGCAAATTTTCTCACTGTTATCATGTGAGTCTGATTCTTTTTTATTGTTTCTTTCCTTTTCATGTAAACCAGATTTTTCTTTGTCATTATTCTCCTTTTCACATGAGCCACGTTCTTCTTTATCCTCACTCTCCTTTACACTGCCAGGAAAACTGGATGATTCTCTCACTTTCCTCATATTTCCATTCTTTGTCTTCAGGTAACTCCGTTAATTCCTTAATAATAGGGCTTCTATCACTTATGCTTCGCCTCTCAATTTCTTCTGCACTGGACAATTCCTCCTGCCTCAAGCCCAAACTATGTTGTTCTGTTTTAGATATTTTTCCCATCACATTTGCCCATTGCTGTAAACTAGATTGCAACCAAGCTTTTCACGTCCCATACGGAGCCCCTGAAGGCTTCTTCAGGAGCACCTGGTATTTTCTATGGAAGAAAACGGACAGTATTAGGGAGAGCAAGAGTCTGTTCTGCAGTCTTAGAAAGTCATCAGACATTACATGTTAAGCATGGCAAAAGCACTGTGTTCCATCTTGAGACTGATACTACATGAACACTCCAACAACCTTTCTTATTTCCCTTATTCAAAACTCCCATTGACTTCATAGGGAGTCTTCCTGACTAAGACTAGCAGGATTTGGATGTCCTTGGTAATCTGCGTACCCGCTTAGGGCACAGGCCTTTTCCCATTAAAGACAATGGGAAAATTCTCTCATTCTCTCTTACTGGGAGCAGAATCACACTCTTGGTTCGCACCATATCATCAAACACGTGGAAATAGAACGAGGAGTACTTGTGGCACCTTAGAGACTAACAAATTTATTTGAGCATATGCTTTCATAGGCTAAAACCCACTTCACTTAATGCATGCAGTGGAAAATACAGTAGGAAGACTTGGGATAGTTTTTCCAATGATTATTGATCAAATGAACGAATACTAGAAATAAATCCATGCAAAAAGTTAAAGTTGAGGTTATTACTCTCAGGTTTGGAAATTTATTATTAGTGGTGAATTTTTCTTCAATATCTAGTGCAAGCAGATCAGGACCTGTTTGTCATGTAGTTAATGGGGCTGCAGGCTTTCCCCCACTGGCATTTTCTTGATACTACAAAGATGAGCACATTACAGTAGACAATTCTCCCATGCCCTCACATTTTTATCCATTAATGGTTTGCAGGCTATCTCCATTTTGGTTTCTTAGCAAAATAAAACATATAGTGAAGATGCTTGTGAAAGTTCCAGTCTCCCATACAGTACCATCTCCTTACCTCCCCAACCAATTCCTCTTATAAGCTCCCTGCTTTTTATTCCTCCAAGTTGTTTGTCTGTGCAGCCAAATTCTTCTAGTTCCACTGAATGGAGGACAGTGTTTCTCAAGGTATCTTCTTAGGCAAGGATTCCAATGAAAAATTCTTAGTGAGGTGTCTTGAGCTGAAAATGTTTGTTGTGGCAGGGAAGGTAACTGTTGTATACTTTGTTCAGTACAGCACTTGAAGTAAACCCTCCTATTGCTTGCTTTCTTCACTGTTTCAAATTCTGGCCAGATAATTTTAAAGACAGAGACTATCCAATCAACATTTTATTGTAGAGTTGACTAAGCCTATCTGGCTACATATGTAAAATGAGTTGTGTTCTCAGTCCAGGTCTTGAGAGACAGTTATTCACAACATAAAACATCTTAGTGGATGCTCTTGCTGGATGTCTCAGCAGAAAGGACAAATACTGAATGAACATGTGAACTGAAACTATCCTTTTATTCTATAAGCTCTCTCTCAGGCCCACTGTTAGAGGGAGCTTACATTAAATGTATTCAGGCTGTACCTGTTCTGTGGACAAACAGAGTTAGTTCTCCAGAGCTGTCAGTTCAGCACATTTCACAAACATTAAATGCATTAACAATTTTTAAATGTGTTGCTGATGAACACACAGCAAATACAAATGACAAGATCAAACAAAACTTTAAAAAAGCATCTCAGAATATGAGCATATTCAGGACATAATGCTCATTTTTAATAATGGTTTATGACAATACAGTATTGCCTTAAAATATTTTATTATTAAAATAATTAATTTTTCAGGTTTGATATTTCAGCCATTACACATTGTATCAAGTTGAAACTTTTTTTTTTTCAGGGCAGTTTCCTTAGGTTCTTGTCACATTCTTTGAATCCTGTCAATTTCAGCATAATTCTCCAAATTTTATGATGCAGTTTGAACAGACAAAAGGAGTACTTATGACTGAATCTAAAGTGGTTTATCACTGCTGTTATTTTCAACATCTTGATTTTCATTTGACTCTGGAGAATTTCAGTGATACAAAAGGTTCAGAAGATATGACCTATGAGGAAAAGGTTATAAAAACTGGGCATGTTTAGTCTTGAGAAAAGCAGAATGGGGGTGGGAACATGGCAAGTCTTCAAATATGTTAAGGGCTGTTACAAAGAAGATGGTGATCAATTTTTCTTCATGTCCACTGAAGGTAGGACAAGAAGTAATCTTCTAAACCTGCAGCAAGGGAGATCTAGGTTAGATATTAGGAAAAACTTTTAAGCTATAAGGATAGTTGATCACTGGAATAGGCTTCCAAGAGAGGCTGTGGAATCCCCATCATAGGAGGTTTATAAGAACAGGTTAGACAAACATCTATCAGGGATAATCTGGGTATATGTGGTCCTGCCTCAACCCAGTGGGATGGACTAGATTGTCTGTCTTTTGAGGTCCCTTCCAGCCCTATATTTCTATGTTTCCCAAAACTCACTTTTCAGGATTTGGGCATAAGCTTTCGAGGGACACCATTATAGGACCTAACCACATCAGCGACACCAATCAGGGGCTCGTTCACTTGCACATCTACCAATATGCCATCATGTGCCAGCAATGCCCCTCTGCCATGTACATCAGCCAAACTGGACAAAAGAATAAGGACACAAATCTGACATAAAAAATTATAACATTCAAAAGCCTTTAGGAGAACACTTCAATCTCCCTGGACACTCAATAACAGACTTAAAAATGGCAATTCTTCAACAAAAAAACCTGCACTTTCTCATTGAAGTCTGTTTTTGAAGAACTGGAATTAATTTGCAAACTGGACACCATCAAATTAGGCCCGAATAAAGACTGGGAGTGGATGGGTCACTACAGAAACTAATTTCCACCTGCTGATACTCTCATCTTCTTGTCAACTGTTTGAAATGGGCCACCTTGATTACATTGAACTCATTAGCACTACAAAAGTGATTTTTCCTCCCTTCATGTCAACTGTTGAGATTTGCCTACTTCCACCTTAATTGAATTGGCTTGTTAGCACTGACTCCCCCACTTGGTAAGGCAACTCCCATCTTTTCATATGCCGTGTATTTATACCCTACTGTATTTTCCACTCCATGCATCTGATGAAGTGGGTTTTAGCTCACAAAAGCTTATGCCTAAATAAATTTGTTAGTCTCTAAGGTGCCACAAGGACTCCTCGTTGTTTTTGCTGATACAGACTAACAAGGCTACACTCTGGATTTGATCATCTTGGTTGCCCTGTATTATAACAGGCCAAAGCTTGGTGTACATGGAGTTGCCAATGCCCATCTGAATTTTTTCATACCGAAAATGGTTTATTCTTAAAAGCTAGAGCTCTGTACATCACAATTTAAGGAAAAATAATTCTACTTTTATCTTTAAAGCTAATTTGCTGGCAAATTCTAATCATGTTTCTAATCTGCTTTGATTGAATACTCTATTTTGTCAGCTTTCCAAAACTTTTAATGGAGTTTAAAAGCAGCTGACAGTTCTGGCAGTAGGTAACAGAGATTTTGACTTAGAGAATCCATACTATATTCTTTGCATTTTTAACGTGCTGATTTTCATTCAGCATTTGACAAACTCCAGATCCAGATCTTTGAAATGGGTGAATTTCTTTAATGGAAGAATTTCTATGAGTTCAGGTTCATATAGGTATTAGACAGTTCATATAGTCAGTTGGCCTCCACATAACAGTGTATGCAAAGCTCCCTCCCCGTGTAATCAATACCCTCCAAGCTGCCCTTAGCTATTCCTACTACTCCTCTATCTCCATTTCTAATTATGTCATCACTGTGGTATATAGGCACCATTCTGAGATGTTGCTTTCTTGGGGGAGGCACAGTGGTTCATTAGACCCTGCTGTGTTAGTCTCCTCTTTGGGAGCTGACTGCTTGGCCAAGATATTAATGAACAGAAGAGTTAGTCAAGCTCTAAAATCATTCCTTGATTTTACTAATGCTGCAAGCTGTCTAGCCCTAAGTCACCCTCTTCTACCCACACAGGTCCACCATGCTTTTCAAATGACCTGTGATAGAAAAAGTGAGAAAACGAACATAGTGTTGGTGGAAAATATGGTCTCTTATAAACAGACACAAGGAGTTGCTGTAAAGCTATGCTACTGCAATGAGAGTGGTAAAGAGATCCTATTTCTCTTTGGCCATGCCCCACAGACTGTTGATTGCTTCCTAAACCCTAAGTGCCTCTGCTCTACCTCAAAAACCAGTACCATTTGCTGTGAGGATTTATCCGCTTATTTTACAGAGAAGATCACCCACATATGATGCCCTGATATGGAACCAAGAATAATAAAACAAACACAAGGGAGGACACGCAATGCCTTCTTTGCAAGACTTTGGCTCATTCACGGAAGAAAGCCATGGAAGCATTGATTGCAGTTGAGACCACTGTCTGTGACTTTGCTCTTTCTAGATGCTAGAAGAGTAGAGCACACATAGACTAACAGATTAACACCTTCTTTTGACTGGAGCACCTACCACACACCCTAAAGCAAGCAGTAGTCCGACCAATGAAGCCACCATTGTTTGATGGAGCCTTCTGAACTACTGTCTGGTGTCCAATCTCCTTTTTTTTCTGAGCAAGCTAATAAAGAAGGTAGCAAAATAATGGTGTCCAGCACTACTTGTCAGTTTACAAGTAGATCCTCATAAAACAGGCTTCAGGCCTTGGCATATGTTGCTTTGGATGACTACAGGGTAACCAGATGTTAAGGGGAAAATATTGGGATCACCACAGAGGAGGCGTTTATTTATTAATTTTTTTTTACACTTACACATCCGGGAGTTCGGCGGCAGTTTGTCGGAGAGCCCTTTAGTTACGGATGGTCTTCAGCAGTATTTCGGCGGTGGGTGATAAACCTTGCTGCCAAAGACAGAAGCATCTGCCGCCGAAATACTGCTGAAGACCGTCCACAACTGAAGGGCTCTCCGCAGAATTGCTGCTGAAGACCAGGAAACAAAATATCATGACAAATGGCATCCTGACCGTAGTCTGGTCGTGATGCGGGACAAACTCCTCAAAATCGGGACAGTCCCAATTTTATTGGGACATCTGGTCACCCTAGAGGACCACTACCTGTCTGTGCGCAAGGGAAGTACATCCATACCCAAGCATACTTTCATGGTGAAGAGATTTCTGATCTTAGAGGGCTCTTTAATCTAGCAGACAAAGGCATAAAAACAGCCAGTGCCTGGAAGTTGAAGCTAGACAAATTTGGGCTAGAAATAAATGCACATTTTAAAGTGAGAGCAATTAATGATTGGAACAGTTCACCTAGGGATGTGGTGGATTCTCCTTCACTTGAAGTCTTTTAATCAAGATTGGTTGTATTTCTAAAAGATATGCTTTAGCTCAACCAGAAGTTACTGACTTGATGCGTGAATCATGTGATGAAATTCTAATGGCTGTGCTATGATTGTAGTGGTCCTTTCTAGCTTTAAAGTCTGTGAATGCTGCTGGGCCTCTCTGAGGTACTTGGTATAGCTGATCTTTGAATATTCCTTTCCCACCTCCAAGATGCTGCAGAGATGGAAGGAATCATCCTGGACTTACTATAGAACTAAATGCAAAACTCCTCTAATTTATTCAGTTCGTGCTTTCATGCTCTCACACACAAACACATGCACAAAGCACAAATCAAGCTCTTTCTCCCACAGGCAGTGAATGAAAAAGAGAGAAATACTATGATTACTATTTTTATTCTTAAATACTTGGGAAGTGCTCAGATACTGTAGTAATGGGGACTCTATTAGAACCTAGCTAAATATTCCAAGCAGTCTTACATGAGAAGGGGGCTGGGTGAGAGGCCAGTTCCAAAGAGCATTTGGATTTTTAGTTCATTTAATTTTTTGATGCAACTGGCCAGCCCACTCCCCTGTTTGGGAGCAACAGTATCCAGTAATTCCTCTCTGTGCTCCCAACCCCCTGACCCTTCCTAGTTTATAAAGCACTTACACCCCACGCTCCACTGCATGATTGGGAAATCCCTAATAATGGGCTACATTATGTTGTATATCTCATCCTGTGTCAGAGGCACTGCACAACTGTGTCTCCACACAGGCAATCCTTGGAAGTAAGTGTCTCACCCCCTTGCTCTCGGGGAGGTAGTAATATATTACTGGCCTGACCAGAAGCACATTGCTACTATCTCAAGTCTGGCTCAGCTGTGCTGATGCATTGGGGGTTGGAATGAAGATTTCACCCATTTCCTGGCTATCTTGACTCACCTGCATGGTGGTTAGAGGAGAAATACCAAGTGCATAGTCCTTGTTCTCCCCTCATTGCTGTGTGCATGCAACAGAGATGCAGGGATGCGGGGCACAACAATATGTGTATGTGTGGAGGTCTTAGTCTCCTGTGTGGCTGCACAAGACCAGGTCACAATCTGGCCTTATGTCAGCTACCTCTGGGATGCTTTATTTGCCATCCAGGACTGAGAGTCACCTTGTTACCCTCTAGCAAGAGGGACACTTGCTTGTGCTTAACTGAGTGTCAGCACCCTGACACCACAAGTCTGTTAGCCACTCAAATAATCTCCTCTGGGCTATGCCAGCCTTTACTTTGCTGTGCACTCAAGCCCTGTTATAGCGGTCCCCTGCAGTGTCCAGCCCTTAACCATTGGACACTCACAGAAATTATCAGGTAAGCTGTCCCTTAAGGAACAGTACACATACCAACTTGTTTGGTTACGCTGAGGATCAGCTCCAACATAACAGCACAGCACAGAGATAAATTTATAATGAAAACAATTACAAGTTTATTATCAAAGAATAAATTTTGAGAGAGTGAATAAGGATAATGATGGAAACAAATGTTTACATATAAAACAAAGCATAGCATGTATCAAAGGCCAGAGGAATCTGGGCCTCCCCAAACAGCCCTGGGTGGCCCTGCCCATGCTCTGCCCCGAGCTCCCCTCCTGTTCCTGCCAGGGCGCTGCGGTTCTCCCGTGGCTGGGTCTAGTGGGCGTTGTCTGCGGCAGGGACTCCAGGTGGCTGGAGCTGGTGTTCATGCCACCCACCTGTGTTCCAGAATTCAATAAGGACGCTGGAGGCATTGGGGGCTGCGTTGCCCACTTCTGGCGCTCCAGGGCTGAGGGCTCTGGAAGCCTTGCCACCCACCTGGCGCTCCGGGGATGGGGGAGGGCTGGTGGCTGTGATGTTGGGGGCTTCTAGGCTCCAGCAGGGGAAGGGGTGAGATGGGGCCTCAGACAGAAGGGCCAGACCGGTCTAGCCTCCCTGAGCCATGGTTCACCCACCATCCATGAAACACAGTATATCACCCTTCCTGATGTCTAAACTTTAACAGGCTAAAATCCTTGTCTTAAACAGTTTATTTTACCTAAAGCAATCTTCCAGCATCTCCAAACAAAGTAGCTGGGATCCCCTTTCATGAATGCAAAAATCACTGTCTTTTTTGCTTCCTCAGTGAAGGATGAAGGGATGTCTTTTTGCCTTTATATTCCCCAAAGTCACTGTTTTAGCGTAGGAGTCAGGATGATCCCTGTGGTGTATCCTCTGGTGTGCTGGCTTCATGTTGACTTTATATGCAAATGAGTTTCTATTGTGTTGGCTTACAAGGCTTATTTCACATGTGAACCAAGGCAGACAGGTGACTATACATTCCTCTGTCTGGCAAAACCGGCTTGTCGACCGTGCTGGGACACAGCCCCAAAAACACATTTTCAGTATGTGTACACAACTCCTTAAATCTCATCTGTACATACATCTCACAATGATTATGAGGATCAGAATCACATAAACCTATATTAAGGATGCCACGACTCTTTTTGGATAAATACCATGAAAGCAGTATATTTGGCGTAGTGAGTTTGTCTGGCCTGATAAGAGTTAGTACAGTGAACCCTTTGCCAGTTGGCATTGAGGGACTTTTGCAGTAACAATGTCCCTCCTTCATTGTCTTGATAAAGATAATTAATTCTCTTTCCTTAACAGTTCCTGCTCTCAAGACACTGACCTATGGTTCAATGCACTTGGCTTGTGACACCACTAATCATCGCTGTAAGGATATGTGTGTTTCTGTCGGTGAAGATAAGGTAAGCATGCTTTTTTCAATTCTAGTCCATATATTATGATGGAATAAAAATATTTATAAGATATAGTTTAGTAATCAGGTCAAGGCTGAAGAAACAGAGTTACCTGCTCTTCACAAACAGTGTGAATCAAAGATGATTCTGATGTCACCAGTCCACTGAATTCTGGAATGCCTTGAGCTACTGAAAAGGGAAATAATAATACAGTATCAAAGTGTGCTGTAGTGCCTGCTTAATTTGCTAATTGCAATGTCGGTTCATTGTCTTTTTTAAAAAAAATCAGTATGTGTAGCTTTACAGGAAATCGTGTGGATGCAGTAAAAGGAGACAATCTACTAGATTTTGAAAAGTTACCTCTAATGCTGTGTCTGCAATTTTGTGCCGGAAATAATTGTGGGTGTATTTTATAGCACTTAGGCATCTAACTGCATGGTTGCACCTGGAATAGTGATGTGCTGCCAATGTTTTAACAAAGGACTCTCTGAATAATTGTTTCCCTGGGAGAGAGTGGGGAATCTTTACATTTGAGTTTCCATATAAACAAAAACCCTTTGTTCTGACTGTAGCCAAGTGAGAAGGCAAGAAAATTTGGCAAATAAACTTTTTTTAAGTTGCCTACTCCTAGAAATGATTATATTTTATTCTTGAAACATACAAAAAGTATATTGATAACACAGCCCAGTCTCTAGCTTTTGTAATTGAATTTAGGGGTTGTAGTGAAGACCTTGGGAGAGGGAGGGGCAGCAGAGGATCTTCTGGAAAAAATTTTTCAAAATATCTGCTACTGTATTTGGAACAATCCAGTTCATTCTGAAGACAAACTTTATTTTTGTAAATCCCAGGATGTGCAGAAACTGTTTGGCCATCTCAGATCATGTCACTTTCTTCCTTAGATCCCTCTTCTGGCTCCCTGCTTTCTACTAGATCAAATTAAGGTTTCTCAAGTTTTCCTTTCCATAACTCTGCCCCTACCTACTTGACTGCTCTTGTCTCTTATTATATTACTCTCTTTTCCTATGACACCTACAAGAAATTGGCCAGCTAATAAAGGCTATATTGAAAAAAGCATTTTCAAATTATCAATTCTATTCTATAGAGGTTCTTATACTTCACTCATCACCATAGTATCTGAGTACCTTCCTATAGTACATTAAGTGACATGACTAACATCTGTCACGTGTTTATTCTCTTATCCTCCCCACCCAGGAGAAGATGTGTGCAGTGTAATGTTTTTTGTTTTGGATTTTTTTAATATATTATACACGTTGCTATATATAGAGAGAGGATAAGTGGGCTACTGGAACAAACCATTCATGGACGAGACAAGAGAACCTGGAATTGATGGAATGCTACTACAACAGCAGACCTAATGAGAAGGAATATGTGAAACGTATGAGGGGACTATGGATGGACAAAAGACCTACATCCACACTTACTGAGAAACAGCTAGTTACCCAACGCTTCAACATAGTAAAGAGGAAGCTGCTCTCACAGCTTGAGATAGACCAACTCCACATTACATCCCAGACTCAAGAAGACCTGGAAGAACAAGTGGATGTGCAGCCCACACCTGAAGCTGAAACTTCACTGCCACCCCCTCCATTGCAGAGCACAGCAGCTGATATGAGGCATAAGATCATGGAGAAACTAGCTACAGTCAATCCTCGAGACCGATTACCA
This sequence comes from Chelonoidis abingdonii, assembly GCF_003597395.2. Lineage (NCBI taxonomy): Eukaryota > Metazoa > Chordata > Testudines > Testudinidae > Chelonoidis > Chelonoidis abingdonii. Next base: position 46,933,428 of record NC_133773.1, read on the forward strand.
AGGCTCAGTGGAGAAGTACCATCAGATAGTATGTTAGAAGATGCCAATAGAGCCCTCATGACAATCCCTACTACCACCATAACTCAAACCAATGAACTGGTATACGCTACAGCCTCTGTAATCCTGGAGATGCTTGGCTACATGATCAAGAAGAACAACAGTATGTACCCACCCTGGAAAATGAGGTTGGAGGATAAGATCAAGGCGACTCGGAGAGAAGTTAGTCAGCTGGTGGAACTACAGAAGGGTGTAGAGATTAAGGATAAGACTCGGCTACTGAAAAAATACAAGGGCCTGACTCCATCTGAAGCCCTAGAGACTGCTAAACAAAGGCTCACAGCACTGGCTACCAGGCTAAGGAGATACACTAGAGAAGCAGAGGCCAAAAAAGTAAATGCCCTGTTCTCCAAAGAACCATCCAAGGTGTACTCCCAACTGCAGTGCAACAACACAATAACAGCAGAGCCACCAGCAGCAGAAACTGAACAGTACTGGAAGAACATATGGGAGAGAGAGAAGACTCATAACACCAGTGCAAAGTGGCTGCAGGACCTGAGAACAGAGCACAGCAATCTCCCAGAACAGAAACCAGTCACCATCACAGTAGAAGACATCCAGCAGCGGGTCAAGAACATGAAGAGCTGGACAGCACCTGGACCAGACATGATCCACACCTACTGGCTAAAGAAACTAACAGCAGTGCATGAACGCCTAGCAGCACAGATGAACCAGCTGCTAGCAGCAGGCTCCCACCCAAACTGGCTAACACAAGGAAGGACAGTGCTGATCATGAAAGACCCCTGCAAGGGAACACAACCGGCCAATAACCTGCCTCCCCACAACATGGAAAGTCCTATCAGGCATCATAGCTGCCAAGCTACAGGACCACATGGGCCAGTACATGAGCACAGCTCAGAAGGGCATTGGGAACAACACCAGAGGCTCAAAACACCAGTTGCTCATAGATAGAGCAGTCGCCCAAGACTCAAGGTCTAGACAGACCAATCTGAGCACAGCCTGGATTGACTACAGGAAAGCCTACGACTCAATGCCGCACACGTGGATCTGTGAATGTCTGGCGCTATACAAAGTCAACAGGACACTAAGGACCTTCCTCAAGAACTCAATGGGACTATGGAAGACAACACTGGAAGTCAACTCAAGGCAGCTTGCACAAGTGGCCATCAAGTGCGGCATATACCAAGGTGATGCACTGTCCCCGCTGCTGTTCTGCATAGGCTTAAACCCCCTCAGCCAGATAATCACAAGGACTGGATACGGGTACAGGTTCAGGAGTGGAACTACCATCAGCCACCTCCTCTACATGGATGACATCAAGCTGTATGCTAAGAATGAACGAGACATCGACTCGCTAACCCACCTGACGCGGATCTACAGTGAGGATATCGGGATGTCATTCGGACTGGAGAAGTGTGGCCGGATGGTAGTGAAGAGAGGGAAGGTAGTCAAGACTGATGGGGTGGAACTACCAGCGGGCCACATAGCAGACATACAGACCAGCTACAAGTACCTTGGCATCCCACAGTCACATGGAAACCACGATGAGGAGGCAAGGAAGACAGCAACATCCAAGTATCACCAAAGGATAAGACAGGTCCTGAAGAGCCAGCTCAGTGGGAAGAACAAGATCCACGCCATCAACGGATACGCCCTGCCGGTCATCAGATACCCTGCCGGTATAGTGAGCTGGCCAAAGGAGGACATGGAGGCTGCCGATGTGAAAACCCGGAAGCTCCTCACAATGCACGGAGGTTTCCACCCCAAGTCCAACACCCAGAGACTGTATACCAGCCGGAAAGAAGGCGGGCTGGGCTTGGTGAGCGTCAAGGCCACTATCCTGGATGAAACCCGGAACATCCAGGAGTACATCAGTAAGATGGCCCCCAAAGATGAGCTGCTGAGAGAATGCCTGAGGCAGCAGCAGACATGGGAGGAAGACCAAGCAGAAGAAGTGCCATGGCAAGACAAGACCCTTCATGGGATGTACCATCGACAGATAGCTGAGGTGGCTGACATTGGGAAATCCTACCAGTGGCTGGAAAGGGCTGGACTAAAAGACAGCACTGAGGCACTGATCATAGCAGCACAGGAACAGGCACTGAGCACCAGATCCATTGAAGCAGGGGTCTACCACACTAGAGAGGACCCAAGGTGCAGACTGTGCAGAGAGGCCTCAGAGACAGTCCAACACATAGTGGCAGGATGTAAGATGCAGGCAGGAACAGCATACACTGAACGGCACAACCAAGTGGCTGGCATTGTGTACAGGAACATCTGCACAGCGTATGGGCTAGACCCTCCCAAGACCAGATGGGAGATTCCACAGAAGGTTGTGGAGAATAGCAGGGCTAAGATTCTGTGGGACTTCCAGATCCAGACGGACAGGCAGGTACTGGCCAATCAACCAGACATCGTGGTAATAGACAAGGTGCAGAAGACAGCAGTGGTGATAGATATAGCAGTGCCAAGTGACAGCAACATCAGGAAGAAGGAATATGAGAAGCTGGAGAAGTACCAGGGCCTGAAAGAGGAACTAGAGAGGATGTGGAAAGTGAAGGCCAAAGTGGTCCCAGTGGTGGTAGGAGCACTCGGGGCTGTGACTCCTAAGCTGGGTGAGTGGCTCCAACAGATCCCAGGAACAACATCAGAGCTCTCTGTCCAGAAGAGTGCAGTGCTAGGAACAGCTAAGATACTGCGCAGAACCCTCAAACTCCCAGGCCTCTGGTAGAGGACCCAAGGTTGAGGAAGACACATACCACCCATAGGGGTGAGAGGGGAATTTTTTTATATATATGTTAGTGAAGGCAAAGTCTAAGGACTTAAAGTAGAAAATGGTGAGGTTTGTGATCATCCTTAGTTCCTGTAGGAGTTCATTCCATAGACTTGGAGCAGCCCTACAGAAAGTTCAGTCTCCCATATAGATAAGTATAGATAAGTTTGTTAGGACTTACTGTAAAAAGTTCCATTATGCACGAGGAGCAAATTTCCCAAAGTCCACAAAAAAGTGGATAGACTAATTCAATTTTCTGTGAGATCTATCTATCTTTTAACAAGTTAAGGGAATTTAATGTTAATGCTTATGTAACGTGCAGAAGTGACAGCCCTAGAGTTTTTAATCCTCTAGCTCAGGGGTAGGCAACCTTTGGCATGCAGCTAAGCACCCTGGCAGGCCGAGCCAGTTTGTTTACCTGCCGCATCTGCAGGTTTGGCCGATTGCGGCAGTTTGCCGTCCCAGGCCAATGGGGGCTGCGGGAAGAGGTGCAGGCCGTGGATTCCCGCCAGCTCCATTGGCCTGGAGATGTGCTGTTCTTTGAGATGTGCTGTACATGTCCATTGCAATGTAGGTGTGTGCATGCCCCAAGCACAGTTGCTGGAATTTTTTCCCTTAGTGATATTCGTCGGGTCGGTTCTAGCTCCTCCTGGTGCTGCACACTCATACTGCTGGCATAAGGGACCCTGCTGACCCTGCACCGTCTGAGTTTCTTCTTACCAATCACTCCGAGAGAGGGGATCGCAGGCAGGTCTTAAAATGGACATGTGTAACACATCTCCAAGAACAACAATTACAAAAGGTCAGTAACCATTTTTTCTTCTTCAAGTGCTTGCACGTGTCCATTCTAATGGAGGTGACTTGCAAACAGTTGCACAGGAGGTGGGCTTGTAGTTTAAGGACAAGCTGACTGCGACTTTTGTGTGGCCAAAGTAGACATCATCCCTAGCTTGTAGGGTGATGGCATGTGCACTGAGGGCATGTGTACCGAGGACAAAGTTGCTGCTCTGCAGATATCTTGAATAGAAACTTGAGCTAGGAAAACTGCTGAAGAGGCCTGAGACCTTGTGGAATGGGCAGTCAGGTTCGGTGGAGGGGGGACCCTTGTGAGGTTATAACACACCCAGATATACGATGGGATCCAAGACGAAATCCTCAGAGTGGATATGGGGAGCCCTTTCATTTTCTCAACAATCGCACTGAACAGCTGCAGTGATCTGCAGAACAGGTTGGTCCTCTGAATGTAAAATGCCAGGGTCCATCTGACATCCAAGGAGGGTAGTCATCTTCGTTCACTCCTGTCTGTGGCTTGGGATAGAATACTGATAAAAAACTCAATTGGTTGCAGTGGAATTGAGAAGCCACTTTTGGGAGGAACTTTGGATGCAGGCGTAGCTGCGCTTTACCTTTGAAGAAATTGTATAGGGGGGTTCTGAGGTAAGTGCCCGAATCTCTAAAACTCTTCTCACTGATGTAATGGCCACCAAAAAGGCCACCTTCCTGGAGAGGTGCAATAGTGAGCATGTTTCTAGTGGCTCAAAGGGTGGACTTGTCAGTTTCAACAGGACAAGGTTTAGGTCCGGGGGGAAGGGGCGGGGAATTGATTTCTTTATCTGAGGGAATACCCTCTCCAACCCTTTGAGAAAATGAATTATCACCTCTTGTGAGAAAAGCGACTTATTGTCAACCTTGGTATGAAAGGCTAAAATGGCTGCCAGATGGACCTTGATTGAAGAAAGAGCCGAGCCTGTCTGTTTCAAGAGTAGGAGATATTTCAAAACAAGATGCAATGAGGACTGCATGTGTGGAACTCCATATTCAGAAGACCAGACGGAGAATTATTTCCGCTTCACCAGGTTTGTTGCCCTAGAAGAGGGTTTTCTATTGCCCAGTAGGACTCTACAAACCTGGTCTGAGCAAGCTTGCTCTGCAGGGTTCAGCCATGAAGGTTCCACACCATCATGTGAAGAGATGGCCATGGTCCTATGTGATTGGGTCCGTGTGCAGTGAGAGCCCGACTGGGAGCTCCACCAAAAGGTTTATAAGAGTGGTGAACCAGTGCTGTCTGGGAGACACTGGGGGTGTAAGTATGATCCGGGCATGGTCCTGCTTGATCTTCAACAGAACCTGGTGAATTAATGGGGTGGAGGAAAAAGCATAGAAGAGGTAAGTCATCCATGCTAACAGGAAGGAGGAGCAGTGATGAGGGTCTCTACTGGCGGGAGGCACGCTCTGTACTGAAGCCGAGATGCTCGGTGCCAAGTCTGATCACGGCTCCTTTGCTGGTCTCAGGGCCGCCTTCATCAGGAGGATCTTCAGCCTTGCTGTGGGCTTGAATTCCCTGTAAATCTGACAACGATCCTTCCTGTGAGATTCCCCTACTTGAGACAGCTTGAATGTGAGTTGCTTAATGGTATTGACTTGCCACAGGAAGAGCAGAGCTTAAAGCCCAATGACCAAAGCATACCCCCATCAGGGAGCAGACAAGTCTCTCCAATAACTATAGAGATGTCTAAAATACACTCACTACAATATTTACCAAAACTTCTTCCAAATGATGAGAACTATATATACAAAAATAAAGAAGGAAACCACCAGAAAAGATTGCCTGAGCAATGAGGGAAGTTCCACCAACTGTCAGAAGCAGTAAGAAGGAACTGAAAAGGTGCAGATTCGGCAGGGACCTTTATACCAGCACTCGCATGCGGCACCAGGGCGTGTTAGCATATCACTAAGGGAAAAAAATTCCAGCAACTGTGTGGGGCAAGCATACACCTACATTGGAATGGACATGTGCAAGCACTTGAACAGGAACAAAATAGTGCATTGAATTACAGAACTTCATTTCTGCTGGTGGAGGTGTTTTTAATTTGCTGTTGACTCTGGCACAAAGATGATGTGTTACGAAGGAAGAGCTCTTTTTTTGCTTAGAGTTACCAGTGCCCAGTGTACTGATCTGGGTGAGGTAGGTTTGTAGGTTTTCACCCAACTCCTTGGCTGCCATTCAAGGAATTTAGCAGTGGGCTTTGAAAACAGTTGTGTATCAAGCATGTCTAAAAATAATCTAGTTTCCAGTGTTGGAACAGAGTAAGTGAAATGAGTGGCAATTGCTGTATTGTACATGACAGATTACAAGCAAGTCATCCCACACTAGTTTATATGCAGGTCTATTCACATAGGCTTCATCTGCTTTGGTTAAAAATTGCAACACATTTACCAACGTACACGATTGTTTTTGTTTGTTTGTACTCTGGAGAGCTTGTTTGTATTTATGAAAACCATTGTACATGTTCTATTTCCTGGCAATCAAAGAAAACTTTCCCCAATGAAACAAACAGCTGAGTTAAAGATTGTCGCTGACACATGAGAGTCGCTGATGTGACAGTACTGTGGCTGCTAATGACAGGTTTACTGCTGTTCTTGCTGCCCTGAAGGATTTTTTGCTGAAGGTGGGAATATACTGCAGGCAGTGAGAACTGGAGTGCTGCTGGTTCAGCTTGCTGGCTTTGCTTGTAATATTGGTTGGCATGGCTTGCAAAATCTTCTGTATAACCTGAAGTTTGTCACTGTCAGCTTAGCTACAGACAGCTCCCTTATCTCCTACTGCTGTTCTGCGTTGTGTGTGAAGACTGTAGATTTGTGTCACCTGGAGTGTTTTTGTTTGGGCAGTACTTCACAGTGCTGGCAGCGAGGAATTATATATCCATGCTTAATTTGAAATTGTAGGATAAATGCTCACAGCACAATGTTATTTTCTAGCAAGAAAGTACTTTGGCCTAAGATATTTTGGAACCCCCGGACAGGGGATGACCTTGCTTTCATGCTATTCTTAAACCTTGACTCCAGTGTTCATCTGCATTAGAATCCGAAATGTGGTTTTAGAGGAGGTGACTCACATAACGAAATCATTATCATTAAGCAGTGCCTTTTTGAGGCTCCAATTTTTTTATTTTTTTTTTAAAGTAAATCACTGCAGGATTGCCAATGGGCCACTTCAAACTCCTTGAGCAGGAGCTTTAGATGAATTGTAGAAAGGAGGAAACCTTTTGGTGCTGAAAAAAGTTTGTCAATACATTGTCAATGCATTAAATTTTCATATGAATCTCATGTTGCATGATCTTGTCATAACATAGAGCTACATGGTGCTGGCTTAGGACTTTATATAAACCTGCTCTCTGCCTTTCCTGAGATTTTCTTGCAGGGGGGGAGATATAATGTATTTGCACCCCACCCCCCCAAAAAAGAACTTGGATAACTCAGATCTCTTCTGGTTGATGCCAGGTCTTTGAACAGAATTGTCATATGAATAATCAGTGCATTAAAGGATAACTGAAAATACTTTTTTGTGGGGAAGTTAGAGGGGATGTGGTCTGATCTTTCAATTAGGAGTAATTCAAGATCCAAAACTGGTTGATGTAGCTATAGATAAATATCAAGCATCTTTTTTCACCACCCTCAAACAAAACATTCCAAACCCTTCACGCAGAGTATATTATTGGTAAACTATGTAAAAGTTAATATAATGGACTAAATTGTCCAGTTATAGGAGTCTGAGATGCAGCTGCAAAATATGAGCATACAAACCTGACGTTTGCAAGTGCAGTCACTTATACTCACAAATCTGACCCTTGTGTGTGCAGTTATCAAATTTGTGTGTACAAATACAGAATTTGTATGCATATACAAATGTATGTACATAATATTTTTTTCAGGTGCTGATGTAAGTACAGGAAAACAAATATTAAGAAATGTAGATGCTTCCTAGGGTTCCCTTCTACATCTCTTATTCCCTGACCATCCCCCCAACACACACACACACTCTCTCTCTCTCCCTCTGTTGCCACCGCTACCAACAACCAGGCCTGCGGCCTAGCCGTAATCTTTATGTCCAGCTGTTATTGCTTCTTTTAGAATGGTCCAGAACCTTTGGGAGTGGCAGTTTCCTACTCAACATTATGGCATCTGGGAAATATGTGAGGGCTGTGTTCTTGCTGTATTTCTACTGCTATTGTGTGACTGACTAGTTTTAGCTTTTTTTGTTTTGTTTTTTTTTTAATTATTCAGTCTGTACCTTAAGTGGAAATCCCAACACAGCCTTAACTATGGAGCTGCAAGAGGCCTCCGTAATGTAACTGCATAGGATCCAAAACCAAATCCAATAGATATAAAGTTTAAAAAAAAATGCTGAAATGTCTGTCACCTGAAGCTCGGTTACTCCAATAAGAAGGCACAGAATGCTACAGGACTAAATTCATCTGCAGTTAGTGGCTGACATTTTTTTTATGGTTAACATTATGCAGTGAAGTGTAACATCTTTTCTTTTGGTGGTTTAGTTCAGTAAGCAAAATTAGGTCAAATTCTCAGTCATTTGATCAAATGCTTGAAGTTTTTGCCACTTTGTCAAATACCCAGCTGAAATGGTCATTTAGCCAATTAATTATCAATTTAATTTCTTTGTCCAAATGGTTAATTTGACTGTAACATACAAACAGATCCTATGGAAGAAAACAGATCTTACACTGAGGTATTCTCAGGAAAACACATGTACACAAATGGAGCAATGCAGCTCTACACAGGCTGTGGGATCTGTCCACATTCAGTCATTTTGCAGAAATGAGCATAGTATAGCAACATGTTATATATTTAGGTTTAAATGATATAATACAGTGTTTGTAGTGTTGTTGCAGCCATGTTGATCCCAGGATATTGGAGAGAAGTTCTTCTGAGTAGTTCAAAAGCTTGTCTCTTTCACCAACAGAAGTCAATCCAATAAAAGCTATTACCTCACCCATCTCCTCTCTGTGTTCTACATACACTGCAAATGGCTATACTGTATATCCTTCATAAAGCTGATATAACTTCTGGGCTATGAAAGTAAAGTGAGTTAGAAATGTTTTCTCTTCTTGTTTTGTACCTTTTTTTTTCAATTTCAGATTTCTATTTTCCCCTTCCCCTTCTCATTTGAAGATCTAATACTTTGCAGCAGATGGATGGAAAATCAAGGGACAGCTGTAGGGAGGAGGAGTTAGATAAGTAGACTATGAAATACATAGGTTAAAGATCTGGAACTTAACCTAGACTCAGTAAAGAACACCCAAGGTATGAAGGCACCCAGCCAAATTTATTGTCGATGAAGCATGGGAATAGCACATAGCAGACTCTATGAGGATACTAAGACATGTATGCCCGTGACAATGAATGCAGCTCAGCCAGTGGCGGGACTTTCCACTGCCCCCTAGGCTGGCCAAGATACTCCCTCTGAGATACAACTTTATACCCTGATATAAACAAGTTTATGTACTGTCATCGTGACCTTATCTTTTAGGAGGGGTCAGTATGTTTCTGTTATCCTTTGGGAATGTTTTTGTACCATCCTTGATATCGGGATGTTCTAGTTTCACTTGATATCAGAATATGTTTGCATGAGTACTCTGTCTGATGGGTTTGGTCACAGAGACCCCCTTGGGACTGTCACCTGATGTGCTGAGATTATCTCTGACCCATTTTCCCTGCCAGCTTGGACTCCAGAACCCTGCCTTGTTGAGCCAGACAAGTTATCCTGCTGCAACAGAGACCCAGGATCTGGTCCATGCCCCCAAAGCTGCAGGCTCAACCAAAAATGGATCAGCAGGCCACCCATCTCCAGTACCCAGACACCCAACTCCCAATGGGATCCATACCCCAAATAAATCTATTTTGCTCTGCATAAAGCTTAAACAGGGTAAACTCATAAATTATCTGCCCTCTATAACACTGATAGAGAGATATGCACAGCTGTTTGCTCCTCCAGGTATTAATCACTTACTCTGGGTTTATTAATAAACGAAAGTGATTTTATTAAGTGTAAAAAGTAGGATTTAAGTGATTTCAAGTAATAACAGATGGAACAAAGTAAGTCACAAAGCAAAATAAAACAAAACATGCAAGTCTAAGCCTAATACATTAAGAAACTGATTGCAGGTAATATCTCACCATCAGAGATGTTCCAATAAGCTTCTTTTACAGACTAGACTCCTTCCTAGTCTGGGCCCAATCCTTTCTCCTGGTATAGTCCTTATTAGCTTCAGCAGACATCTCAGGTGGTAACTAGAGGTCTTCTCATGACTGGCAGCCTTTGTCCTGCTCCACTCCCTTTTATAGCTTTGGCACAAGGCGGGAATCTTTTGTCTCTCTGGGTCCCCACCCCTCCTCCTAAATGGAAAAGCACCAGGTTTAAGATGGATTGCAGCATCATGTGACATGGTCACATGTCCTTTGAGACCCCAGCCTCCATTCTTCCTGGGCTGGCCCACAGGTACGCAGGAAGGTTTGCAAGTAAAAAGAGCCATTTACAGTTCATTGATTCTGAAGTACCCTTAATGGCTTCCATTTAATGTGTCTACATCAGTAATACAAGTTTATATCTTATCCTCCTAACTTCAGACATAGAAATAATATATGCACACAAATAGGATGAACACACTCAGCGAATTATAAGCTTTGTATTTATACCTTACAATAGACCTTTTGCATAAAGCATATTCCAGTTACATCATATTCACATTTACAAGCATATTTTCATAAAGCATTGGAATGAAACGTCACACTTTGTACTTCGCACTTCTTAGAAATGCATATTTCTGCAATATTAGCCCTTTTCTTGCCAGATTCTGTGAGAAGGTCCTACCTCCTACTAGGCCTCTGATACAAGGGTTTATGTCTCAGGCTCTCTTCCTGCTACATATAGTGACGCTCCCCTACCAGCACAACCTACTCTGTCATTCATAAATCTTTTGTATCCTGGTATTATGGAATTCCATTGATTAACATTCCACCAAAGTGCCGTGATGCCTGTATACAGCACTTATAAAATTTGTCATTTTTAGCTGTCTGCCATCAAGTGATGTGATGAGTTCCTGCTTGGACAAGATTTTGCAGCTGTCACAGGATTGGGTCAGAATTTATGAGGGAGTCAAGAAGATGCTGTGTTATCTTTTACCTGGCTTAGAGTATTCTGACTTCATGCAAACACACAGAACTCCACAATCATCCTGTTTACTCTCCTTCCTCACCAGTACATGTCTGGACAAAAATTCAAACCCCAGTTGAGTTTGGGACAGATGATTTTGTCACCTATGTACTGCATGAAACTAAAATGGACTAGATTTGTAAATGGAAAACATTTCCACCTGCCCCCTCTGCTCACTGTTTCCATGTGGTTTGTTACACTGTTATGGGATTACAGAGCAGTGTTGTCGTAGCTTCCTACTCAGATTTGAACCTTAGCGTTCATAAACTGAGAAGCTAGCATGAACCCTCTAAGCTTAATTACCAGCTTAGATCTGATATCGCTGCCACCAGCCAAGCATTTCAGGGCTTGGCTCCCTCTGGTCTCCCAAAACCTTCTCTGGGGGACCCCAAGACTCAGAAGCCCTGAGTCTTACCACAAAGGGAAATAACCCCCCGCCCCTTGTCTTCTCTTTACTTCCTCCCCAGGCTTCCTCTCTGTGGCTTATCCTGAAAGATTACTGTACTTAAACTCCTTGAATTACAAAACAGAGAGGACAATTCACCTTCCCCCCCCCTTCTTTTCCCCCCTCCCAGTCTTTCCCTGAGAGAGACCGTAATCCTGGCACAGGGATTTCTATCCCCTAGAGCCTCACTTAGAAAAGAAAATCCAACAGGTTTTAAAAAGAAAAGCTTTATATAAAAAGAAAGAAAAGACATAAAAATGCTCTCTGTATCAAGATAACAATATACAGGGTCAATTCCTTAAAAGAAAAATATGAATAAACAGCCTTATTCAAAAAGAAATACAATTTAAACATCCCAGCAACTACACACATGTAAATACAAAAAAAACCAATAGAAGCCTACTGTTTTTCTACCTTTGTACTTACAACTTGGAAACTGAAGATTAGAAGCTTGAAGATAGAAAAGTCCCTCTCATAGCCGAGAGACAGACAAAAGACACACACAAAGGGACACACACCCAAACATTCCCTCCCTGAGCTTTTAAAAATCCGGTTTCCTGATTGGTCCTCTGGTCAGGTGTTTGGTTCCCTTCGTTAACCCTTTACAGGTACAAAAAACATTAACCCTTAGCTATCTGTTTGTGACAAGTGTATTTACAGGCATGGCAATGTAGGATTGTTATTTTTAAGAAACAGGAATGCCCTAGCTAAAATCTGCACCATTTCAGTAAAAAATCATTTTCAAGGCATTTTTACTGTTTGCATTTCCTGGTTGCCATTTTGAATTCCACGTAGTGGGGGGAAGCCAAGCCATTGGCATACAATCTGTTACTAGCAGATACATGCTGCTAGCTGGGGCTTCTTGCATTCATTCATAGATCAGAAATCCCTCCCATTTCTATATTAATAAACATTAAAATGGAGCCAGAAACTTAGCAGGCTCTGTGAAGGGCTGTTCCTCAGGGGGCATCAAAAAGCTCCTCCATTTATGGCCCCAGGATATACTGCAGCTGCTTCTGCAGCAAGTCTCCTTTAGGACTGGTTTCAACAACAGAGTCACTTTACTGGCTTCACTCAGCACCTGCTGCTGGTTTCCATTTGTTCTCATGCTGGAGCTTGTCATCCCAGCTGACCAGGTCACCATGTCTCATTGTTAGCTCTGTGCTAGACACAATGCCTAGCAACTGGTCAAACTTCTCATAAAACAGGCATGATGGCAGTGAGTTGCCTGAGGTGCAGATCTGATCATTGGTTTTCCTGTACTCAGTCCTGAGCCACCTAATCTGCTCCCTGCACTGGTCACGGGTCTGGCATATTTGCAATGTTGCCAACTTCTTCTCTATTTGCTGGTAGACATGATCATTTCTGGTACTCTTACTAAAGTCCACTATTTTGCTCGCACCAGAGATTTACCAAAATCTGTCTGTGTTCCTGTGGCCAAGAAGCAGCATGCTTTGCAAAAGACTTCTATGTTCAGTCTCCTTTGCCAACACAGAAGGGTCTCTGATAGTTTGTTTGTAGCTCAGCAGTCAAAAGACAATGGAATGGCTAATGCTAACACACTGAGCTTCTGCACCACCCCAAGGAGAGTTGCTTCCATGGAGTTGATTGGGGACTCTTGAGATAGAGAGGACAAAGGAAGTTGGCCCATGAGATTGTAGGATACATTCGGCAGGCTCCCAGGACCCACTTTGGGAAGATTGCATCTGCATGGCAAAGTAATAGGTCTCAAACCTGGGGTCCCAGCTTTGCTTGTGCTCGAACCCTCCACCCCCATACGGTCCTAGGACTGTGGTTCTGAGCCTGAGAGATTTGTGTGTAGTCGGAAGGGGGTTTGGGTTCAAGTGTGAGTCTGGGCTTACACTGCAGTGTAGACATACCTGTTTGTGTTTCCATTGCCTCTTCCCCTCCCCCAAATTCTTTCTTTCTGTCTGGAAGGGAAGTCATTCAGGATTCAACATTTTAAAACTGTATTGGGAGGATGCTCAAAGCTGACATATTAGGCTGGAAGATGTTAATGGCTGCCATCAATCAATTCTTTGATCTATAGACTATTAAAGATGTGTTTGAAGAGCTGTTGGGTCTGCAAACTAGATGCAAAGAGCTCCATGTCTCCCTCATTTCCCTCTTCTCATTTTCCAGTTTCCACCAAAATCAATAGGATTCTGCCCATTGATGGCTAGAATGTTCCCTGAAAGTTTGGAATTGATTGGAAGCTCTATACCAAAGCTACTGTGTTACACACAGAGAGGCACAAATAGAGAAATGCTGTTGTGTTGAGAATAAAGCCTTTTTTTGCTTATCCAAAAAGAAATGTAATGTCTTCCAAGTGCAAGTCATGCTGAAAAGCAGACACCCAGTTTGGAGGAGTGAAGATCATCTGAAGTGACCTGTTCTTTTAATTGCATTTTATTTAAGAAAACTTCCATAAAAATATTGCTCACCTAGAAGGTTAGAAAATGTACATTAATTGCAGACCAGCGGTACGCTATCCTTGGGCATGTTTGATCATGACTGAGAAGTGTGTTTTATTGGGAAGAAATTGGAATAAGGAAAGTGACCTCATTCCATGCACTTCCAGTAGGGCACTTTTGCAACTTACACACAGGCTCAAGCAACAATATGCTCTTATGATGCCAATATACCGTGTCTGCCAATTTAACTGTGTTTTGAAATCTGGTAAAAGTACTTTTCTGTTTTTCTCATACATAAAAAATTGGAAACAGGTGAATAGAAGGTTGAAAATCTGTGTATTTTAAAATGTGGGGGTGATGATTAAGATAAAAGCATCCTTTTATTTGACCACAGGATGTTCTCTTTGAGTGAAATAATAACTAAATAATGTTATTTAAAAGTCAGAAGTGCCTGAAAGAGAGGGAGTGTACCAATCATCACATCCTCCCAAAAGGCAAGGCGCTATTAGTTAATACATTGCTATATATAACATGTGAGAGAAATATGTTCATGTTAAGGGCATATACACTAATACACTAAGCTGGTATAATTTTATTTCATGATGCGTCTGACAAGTGAGCAGCTAATTCTGCCACAGTTTCAGTTTCTGGGTAATGAAATGCTAATAGATTTAGGATTGAGCCTCATGCAGAGCACATTGTAGAAGTCTTGTCTGAGGTAACAAAGCCATGCATGACAATTGCCAGTTCCTCATCTGAAAGAAACAGTTGCACCTCCTGGCTATCAAGAAATGGAGAGAAAGCTCATCTGCCCATTGCTGGTGCCTGTTCTCCAAGTAGCAGGTGGGAATCCAATCAGGCTTCTGCTTACCCGATTCCCTTTAATGAGAGGGAGTGGTAATATTTTTGCAATTTCTTCTGGTTGTTAGCCCCAGCTATCATCATCTCTCTCTTCTTTGGACTGAATCTAAGACATCTAGCTCTCATTTATGTCCATATTAGATGCCTAATTTTAGGTACTGAAGTTTTGACCTGTAGCCTTACCAAAAAGAAGATGCATACTGAAAATAATATAAATATTCTTTATACAGTATCTGTTCTGTAAAAACAATTGCTTTTATAACTATAGAGACATATGCTGGGTTCTAATCTTATACCATATGTGAGAAAACAAAATGCCTATTTGCAAATAAGTTTCAGTCTCTGTTACACAAGCTACTAGTACAAAGAGCTGTGATGCAGTCCAGTGGCGGAGATATTTCTTGCAATTTAAATTTGTCTAAATTCAGGGATTTGAAAAATCAGTGGAAATTAATTTACCGTGATTATTTCTCACAACAGGCAAATAGTACTTTTCCCCAGCAAAGGCTGGCCAGCAGTGTGAAAATAATTCTAATTGAATATGTGGCCAGCTTTTTATGCGCTAAAATAAGCAGGTGCTAAAATAAACAGTTCTATTGTAAACGCCATGTCTACAGTAAGTGTATTTACTCTTAACAGTTGAGATAGACTGGGAAAGAGCAAGTCATTTTATTGCTTTACAAGCAAACAATAAGAACTTGCATCTGCTTTTAAAATGGCATGATTTTTTTTCTAGTGCCCAGGTGGATTTGCTCTGGGCCTAATCAGTTATCAGATCTTGTCTGCCATTGATGTTAGCTGCAGTTTACATTGAGTGTGAGCATTACACTGGTGCATGACAGACTTGTTTCAGTCAAGCAGAGGTCAATTTAGTCAGTAAACTTAAGGAGCTCCATTTTACAACTGGCAAAGGGACCTGAAAGAGTTCCCTTCTCTTTATGGTTTTTATACCCTTGACTAATAGATGATACTTGATACTTTCATTCTAATTTTAGAATGCAAATATGGAGAAAAAATTGTGATGGAAAATGTTTCCTTTGTTTACTACATTTTGAGATTTAACTCATGAATAAAAAGAGAGAAGACACACACACACAAACACACGGGACACAAATCAGAAGAGAGATCATAATTTTCATTCTTCAGTCCATTTTTGTGCAATTTAGTATGTCCGGTTCATAAGAGCGCTGAGGGAGAAGACCTCACGTATGGCTGAAGTTACACCATATGCACATTTGTACATTCAGATACTGGCATCAGGACATCCCATTCTTGTTACCCTATATTTGATTCTGCACATTTTCCCAGGAGAGAGAGATTACACAATGTCTCTGTCAAAGGAAAACAGGCTCTTTGGCAGTAGGCATGAGATCTTTGCAGGGGAATGGCATGAGAAAAACCAGCTGTAACACGTTGACGTTGCAGTCTTTGTCTTCACTACTAAAAATGGTGAGTTTTTAGTGCAGGATAATGAACATACATTAGCTATCCTGCTGTAAAATCCTAGTGGAGTCAAGGCACCTATAGTTTTTACTGTGAGGTAGGAAGGCTAGGCCAGTCCTTATACCCACTTTGACCTCACTTAGTTTACCTTGGGCTAGACCAGTCAGGCCTATGCTATGACCATCTCTATGGCAGACACTGCCTCACCGTGGTGAGCAGAATGGGAACAAGCTGCTCCGTCTGTAAATAATTTCTTCTACGTCACTGAGCCTGATGAGAGACTGCCTGGTTTTGAGTTGCCAAGCTACGTCTAGTACAAGCTCAACCATTTCAGATGTGGGGTGGTGAGGCAAATGACCATGCCTCTGGAACAGCCTCTGCATAATGGGTATGTGGTTGAGGATGCTGCATACCTACTGAATGGCTGCTCATTTTGTGATGGTCTATCAGGAGGATTTTACTAACTGCACACTGCTGACCCTGAGGCTGTTGAATGGCTTAGACATGTGATACCTACCAAAGCTCTTTTGATATACTCTTTGACATTTTTATTATTGCTTTATACATCTCTGTTTTATCTCCCTACTTTCTATAGTGGATTTCAAACTTTTCTTCCACCTTTATTGTACCACTTATGCATTCACTAATAACAACCCAGTCTAAAACTGCAGTGCCTTGTCTCCACTACAACAGAATAGCTAATATGCATTTGTTATCTCACTGTAAAAAAACAAACAACACCCCTACCTTTTTTGGCAGTAACGGCAAAGCCACAGGATTACAGTTAGTTATAGTAGCTGAAATCTGTGCAGGACAGTTACTTACTATATGCCCAGTATGAAATAGATACAGTGCTTCCATAGCCAGGAGAGATCCATGTGCTTATAAAACTTTTATCCAGTTCTCCTGAAATCTTAAAACCAGTGAACAAAGTTCATTGTTTTTGAACATAAAAAGAAAATTTAAACAACCATACGTGAATTGCCAACAGGTGTAATGGTCTCACGGTAAATATATCGTTAGGCTGCAAAATAGATAATTCTAGTGATACTGTGGCCTTGTGTTGAATTTACCATGAGAAGATAACACTTTCTGGTGACCTTCACTATATGTTGCTAAATATTGCCTCACTGTATCTGAATACAATGCCTATTTTCATGTAGTATAATTCATACAGGTAATACAAAATGCTTTACAGAGAGCATCAAACAGAAGTGGAAGGTCTTAAGGAAAGATTTAAACCATATTCTACCTGCATATGAAGTCATTGACATACATGAACCACCTAGAGGTCAGAATTTGGCCGTTAAAAAGGGGAAGTGACTCAATAGTACAAAAAGAGTGGGGAAAGTGTTCCAGATAAATGGGCCAACCCAGGTTTCCTTGTTTTTGTTTTTTAAAGACCTTCAACTGTGCTGTAGGAAATCTATCAGAAGAGATAAGGAGGAAGTCCAGTCTGCAGAAGAATGGGTGGAGATGAAATCAGATGCAGAATGGAATGGAATGAAATGCAGGCAGTGTCTGGAGAACCCAGAAGTTTGAGACTTGGTGGTCTCATTCAGCTCAATTGAAAAGACATAATTAAATAAGCCGTGAGAGAGGGACACTAACCATATGGCTAATCTATACTTGCTTTTCCATAAAGTTTTATAGGTTTAAATTCAGTTGTTGCGTTAGGGCAATGTTTAAAAATTGTTCTTTAGAGTAGACATTGTCCTAGACTAAAACATGATTATTCTAACCTGTTTTGTCCCTATCCACAGTGGTCAACTAAAGCATCTTAGATGCCCATATGACAGTAAAGATAGGGAGTTCCTGATTACAGCTACTACTGAATAGATGCAAGAATACAATAAACTTTTTGTAAAAAGGGTTTTAGCCCTTGAAATACTAAGCAGCATTAATTAAAGGAGCATGATTAATTAAAGAAGCATTAATTAATGAAGAAACTCCCAAGAGAACTGTAAATGCCGGAGGGAAATGACCATGGATATAGTTATAAATGGTAAAGAAACTGAAATTAAAGTGCACCTCTCAGATCAGTATAAAAAAACAATTCTGTGTCCTGAGTTGCTGAATTGCAGCTCAGTGCGTTATTTTTCCAAGTTTCTCAAATCTATGATTGGATCAGCAAGTGCTTTTGCAATTAAATTAAAGGCTTTCTCTGATGAGCCATACACAAGAGCAAGAATGAATAATTTGGTCTTGGAAAGATTTGTACTTTGCAGGGAAATTCTTTGGGGATGCCCTCTCATTGCTCTTATTAGAGAGCCTTGTGTTCTTTGAAGGCGTTTGTAGAGTTACATAAATGTGTATCTGGTGTAATTGTGTAAGTCATGCATAGAACATGAGGACTTGTGGCTTCCAAAAGAAAAGGGAGTATTCACCTTGCCTAGCACTACATTACTGGTAATCTAGAGTAGGTTTCATAGTCTTGAGGATTTGAAACGATTGTTTTTCATGATGTATCTTTAAAAAAACAAAACAAAATTGAGTGTAGTTTTTTTCCAAAATGTGGCAGATTGACTTCGGAAATATAAACCCTCTGTTTGTCCACCGAATAAGGACACACTCAACCTGGTCTAGATTCACATCAGTGACCTGAAGGCTAAAAGATCAGGAGCCCATTTTCAATCCTTTAAACCATCCAATCTTTTCTTCTAGATTAATTTTGTTTGCAAAAAGTGCCTTTCTCTTGTGCCATAGTTAAATATTCACAGAAGGGAATTGTTATTACTTGTGTGAGCTGTGTCATTTTTTGTAAGAATTTTATGTCACTCTTTATGGTTGTTTTCATAATGCAGCAACTGCACAGCTGTTGGGATGTCATTTGTATTCAGTATAGTTTACTTTTCAGAGTTACAAGTGGAGCTGGGTTTTATTTCTTTCTCCTGGTTTAGCACTTGCAGGTACTACTATGCCACACTACATCCAGCATTGTTTGTATCATTCATGATAAGTAAGGCTAATATTATGTTATGGAGGTCACGGAATCCCTGACTTCCAGAGACCTCTGTGACCTTTTCCGCTTCGGCCCCAGTGTGGCAAGGCTGGATCTCCCAGCCACTATGGGCCCCCTGCAGCTTCCAGCTGCCACGGGTGGATCCCAGAGTTCCTAGCCGCAGACCCCATAGCTCTGAGCTGCTGCGGGTGATGAGGGCCCCGGAGCTGCAGCAGTGGTAGATGCTGGACACTAATCCATCCCCATTTTGTCACAGTTATTTTAGTTAAAAGTCAGGGACAGGGCATGGGTTTCCGTGAATTTTGTTTATTGCCCATGACCTGTCCATGACTTTTCCTAAAAATAACCGGGAAAAAATCTTAACCTTAATGGTAAGCCTACAGCAATATTCCCTAAGACTGTGATCTTGTTAATCTCTGTAAACTAATCAGGATTGTGCATGATCACTACTTGGGTGGAAAACATCATAGGAAAAACACAGGTTCTGCAGAAATGTTGTTTAGTGATTTGCTAAACAGTGCTCTTCCTTATGAGTTGGTATTCAATCAGTGGCCCAGTATATGTTATGAGGCACTCTCCTATTTGAGAGTGCTTCCAGATGTCAGACTCTGACCAGCCGTGGTAGTTAAAGATACCCAGACAACTTCTGTAAGTAGAGGAGCAGTAGCATTGTTGTTCTGGCCAGATTACTATTTGGGTAATAATGAGAGATGAGGAGAAACCCAAGCTGTAATCTGGATTCAGCAATCCAGAGAAGTGAATTTTGAAAATGTGTCTCTTGGGGAGTGGGGACAGCACCTGAACATGCTGGTTCCAACTGTGATAAACTCTGGGCTGACTTTATTAAGTGAAGAATTCTTATAGAAGAAGAATTCTAAGCTTATAAACAATATCAAAGTGTTAAAGTAACACTAAAGTAATGCCTAAAATTAGAAATAAAGCCAGTAAATTAATGTTTCTTCCCATGTGGCAACATGGCCTCTCAGATAGTATTGTGGAAACATGACTCACATCCTTTCGTCTGCAGAAAACTCCATGGGGACTTTAGAAATAACTTTTACAATAGTCAGTGAAAACACTGATAAAGGTGTAGCTCTGCATTGTCACCCTTAGAAAACAAAATCATGGACACGTCTGAAAGCTAAGCACTGTGGAAAACTAATGGCTGTTGGCAAAAGCAGAAAGTCAGAAATAGCTGGGGGAGAGGAGGAGGAATTGATCAATGGGGCCACTGGAAGGAAGGAGGTGCTGGAGGAAATGGGGCAGAAGGGCAGTTGGCTGCCAGAGGATGCTTTGCATCTGCTAATTTTTTTTCCGTGGGTGCTCCAGGACCACTCATATAACTTTACTTATATGAGTGGTCTCATTGAAGGTCATGGGACTATTCACCTGAGAACAGTTAAACACATGTCTAAGAATTTTGCAGATGCAGGGCCAGTATGTGCCCCAATTTTGTGTTTGCAGCTTGAGTAGCTAGATGTCCAGCTACCCAATTTGCACATGTAAAGGCTGGATTTTTGATACATAACTTAAGTGCAAATTTAAATGGGTTGAGGCCACTTTGAAAATTAGGCCTAAAGACTGAGAAGGCATTGCTGTGCAGCTTCCTAGCTGGTTTTCCTCGAACTATTTTAGAGTCAATTTCTCTGAAGAACAGGCAAAAGGGTTATTAGTGACATCTGTACTAGAGTGATAACAGTGCTGTGACTTAAGTCAAGAAAAAATGAGTAACCTTACTAGCTGCTTGTGCAAATTTTCTTCCTGAGGAAATTCTTGTGGTTTGCTGTCTCTGTCAAACAGGGTAATATGCCTGTACATTTCACCTTTAAGAAAATATATTATCTGTTTCTACTAATGCCTGCAATATTTTGAACCCTATCCAAAAGCAAAATAATCCCTGTATATGCAACACTGCAAAATGACTGAATGCTGGGAAAATGTAAGTCAAACACATTGGCACCACTCACCAGGGTTTAAAAAATAAAAAGTGAAGAATTGACTTGGAAATGGCTTGTGCTTATCCTTCCATGAAATGCCAGTGCTGTTCCCAGAAAAGGGAATGAAGCACAAAGTTGCACTGAACATGTTTCTTCCCTGTTCTTTATTTTTGCCCTTTTAAAAAGGTGAGATGTACACAAAATGGCAAGGCTTTGCTTTTCGTGTAAATATGGTGATCTATAATGGTCTAGTTCAGAGCTGGGAAAATTAACTAAATTCTTTATAAATATTCGACCAGGAAAAATTTGGAAAATGTGTATGTACCTGCAAATTATTCTCCCAGTGTGAGTGAGTGTTACAGAGCTAGGTGAATAATGAGGGGAAAAATCAATAAGTGGAATTCATTAAATAAATTAGTGGTTTTGACAAGGAAACTTCTAGCATCCTAGCTTGCCAGTCAGCTAGCACTCAAACTGTTGTAAAGGCTAGGTGTAGAAGGCTATGTTACTCTTTAGTAATTCAATACAAGGAATTTCACTGCAAAATGTTTTCTTCATTTTCTTCTCATGCATGCAGAGTTGTTTCAGCTGCTTAGGTGTTAGCCTAATGTGTTCTGTAGTCATCTTTAATTTCCCCTCCTAAAAAGGTAAAGGAACATTTTTACAAATTCCTTCAAAAAATACAATCTAGTGTAGGAAAAAAGAATATCCCAGGGCAAACATTCCTCCTGTATTCATACTTGGAAGTAAATATTTAAAACACATGGGATGAAAAGCAAAGGCTTTTAAATCAAGGTGCTATTGCTAATTAGGCTTCTTAGGGCTTGCTGGTAGACTCAAGCCAGTTCCTATTGCTTTCCCAAAGGCAAGATCACAAGGTCATATGATTTATCTTGATACATAAAAACGAACTGCTTTGCAGAAGGTTGTTTTTCTTCTTTTGTGTTGCCACGCAATGCACCTTGGGCTGCTGATTCCAGGATGTTTGCATAAGATGACAGTCCTCCTCTTTATTTTCTGTCATACTTTGACTTTTTTTTTTACTTTGCTAGTGTCTTTCTGTGATAAAAGAATAGAAAATACATGGTTAATTGTAATAGAAAAATATAAAAAAACACATTTATGATTAGTTTACACATATGTTTATACAAAGGCTTTTATGAAAGCTATATTCTGAGTGATTAAACAGGGTGAGGTGTAACAACCTCCAGTCAATACACAACCAGGACAATAAAGTTTCATCGCTAACCAGAGTGTTAAAAGGGACCGTCTTTTCATTAATAGTTTTTAAAACAAGTTTTTTAAAAAAATGTTGTTCAACTGCTTCTCAATGAGAGTATATGTGCTGAAAGAGATACATATGCTGAAGACTGTGCCATGCTAAACTGGGGCCTCAGCGGTACCTTTTAATCGATAGCAATACAGGAAAGGAGGCAGTAGAATAAAAGCCCAGTCTGCTAAATACATACAAGTAAATTTGCTCCTTTCAATGTCTGCAGGATATGGACTTAAATTTGAACAGAAGTTAAATAAGTGTGAGTTTAGTTTCTGTTATGAGAATATAACTGGTGTGGTGTAGTGTAGTATATACTTTGTAAAGTATAATTTAAATTGTTACTGCTGTACATGCTAAAGATGACACATCTTTTTAAGCCCTCTGCTTTACTCATTCCTTGTTTGCTCTTTCAGGCTGAAGTAGTCTATGATATTTAAAGAGAGAGAGAGTACAATATGTTGGAGCTGTTACATCTACTTATTAAAAAATGCAAATAGCATGTAATTTGAAGGGCAATAGCAGTATGTTACTAGCTCTGGGTTATAAAATGAGTGAAATCTGGGCCCTGCTGGAATCAGTGCCAAAATTCTCATTGACTTCAAAAAGGATAGGATTTCGGTCCCTGTTTTTATTTTAATGGACACTTACAAGGTGTAGTTGAATCTAGGGAACT
Organism: Chelonoidis abingdonii; assembly: GCF_003597395.2. Lineage (NCBI taxonomy): Eukaryota > Metazoa > Chordata > Testudines > Testudinidae > Chelonoidis > Chelonoidis abingdonii. The sequence goes on from NC_133773.1 coordinate 46,956,238, forward strand.
TTAAAAACAGGGCACATATTGATGCCTTTTACCTTGAAAACAACCATTATTTCTCTTAATAGGCTTGTGCATTTCCTAACCATCATTTTGTAGCTGGAGTGCGTTTATTTCAATTATTTGTTGTTTAGTATTGATTTATGGCTTTCTTCCTTGAACAATTGCACGAGCTTTCCAGACAAAATGTAAAATGCTTTATACGAACATGTCTCCAACAACCATAAAAAGAATTTAAAATGTTAACTAGCTATGTAGCAGAGCAGACAAGTTAAATGATCACATTATGGAATTAATGTGATTGGTTATTGGGATTCTTTAGTGGGACAGTATTTCTGGGTGCATCTGTCTGCATACTCCAGAAACCAACATTTGTTCACACAGAATGACTTAGGAAGTGTGCAATTGCGAATTTGGTTTCTGGGCCTCATTGTGCAAGTTGCTAACTGCCTCCTGCAAAAGTTTGGGTGACCTCAATTCCCGCTGACTTCTATGGCCGAAATCAGGGATGCCTGCTGGCAATCTAATGCCTGGTGGTCAAGACTGTGTGTGTGTCAGCTATTGCTGAACACAAGCAAATTGCAGTATTTTTCAAGACAGTAATTCAAAATACCGGTATTACTTTGTAAAGCACTTTGAAATACATGGTCTTTGAAATGTATGGAATAAAATTAAATTATATATAGACAGAGCCAAATCGCTGGCTCAAGGTACACCTTCAGGAGATGTACAGGAAGTGGGGTTGAAGAATACTTCCCCTCGGGCCATGGAATGGCTGAATAGCCATTCAGTCAGGATAATTTATGTATAGATGCCAGAATCCAGGAAGAGTCGACACTGGGTTCAAAACAACCTGCTGATGCTCCTGTTAGTTGTAGTGCATGCATGCATGCATGCCTTCTGGGAGGTCTGGGCTTTTAAAGGATGCCCTGAAAGCACCTCCTGGAAGCTCCTCCTCTACAGGTGGAGTGAGTATGATCAGGATGAGAGCCACTGGGGCCTACTGCCCTGAGAAAGCTGGAGTATAGTCCAATGGGGAAGAGCTGGCAGACTCTGTACTTATGCCTAGCTCCCTGCTGGTGCTGCTTCTGGTGGGGCTGAATATTTTAGAAGCATAGCAGCATTGAACTGTCCCTGGATATTTACTGAAGGACACACATCCTCACTGTAGAATTTGTTCTACTCCTGGCCTCCTCTTTGCATTTCTTTGAAGCAGTAGCAAAATTTCCCCATTGGAGACATTGAGGAGAGTTACAAATACCAATATAAAGCGACAAAGAGTCCTGTGGCACCTTATAGACTAACAGACGTATTGGAGCATAAGCTTTTGGAGCATAACTTTCCACTACATGCATCCGACGAAGTGGGTATTCACCCATGAAAGCTCATGCTCCAATATGTCTGTTAGTCTATAAGGTGCCACAGGACTCTGTCGCTTTTTACAGATCCAGACTAACACAGCTACCCCTCTGGTACTAAATACCAATATAGTTGGCACATTTAAAAATCAATTACCATACACCAGTGCTCACCTTTATTGTGGCACTTGTAATATCTCCTACACTTAGAATAGGGCCTGCCTCAGAAACCCCAGAAAATGTAACTACTTCAGAAGGAAAATATCCAGGGTTTAAAGACGTTCACCATAGGAAGCAAAAGGTAGATACTTTTGTAATTGTGAGGCTTTAGGCATTTCAGCTGAAGAAACAGATGTTTACCCAGTGCCAAAATCTGTCAGCACAAGCAGAGCAGATTTTTCATTTTTTGCTTACTTGAATCAAAGTTCACAGGAGCCAGAGTAACAATTTAATTTCCAAGTCTTTATATTCCTTATGTACGTTATTAAATGTATCTTTTGAAGCCCTGGGTTTGGAATAACAGCACAGAAGATGCACCTTCTAATAAGTAATCAGCTCCTTTGTTTGATGTTTTTGTGATATAATTTCAGAATTAATTTTATGAATGGTATTAAATGACTCCAAGGCCATCTACATCTTAAACATTTCCTTCACCTGCACTGAGAATTTACGAGGCAGCTGTTTGAGTTTCTTCCTTTGAATAGATTTAAATGCAAAGACCATGTCACCTCTGAAACTGTCACTATAATACTGTCTTAAGTGAAACATTTGAAGAAACCATCCCAAGGTCTGCTTGAGTGCAGGTGACCATCGGTTTATGAAAGGCTCTCATTTTCCTGAACCTGCAACACAGATTCCATTTTAGACATGCAGTACAGAATTACATTGTTAACAACAGTTTGGTAACTGCATGCATAGTTTGTTGTTGCTGTTGTTTTAATAGCATAGAAGGAAAAGGATATACAATTTTGTGGCTAGAGATTAAGACTGGGAATTAAGGTATCTGGGGTTTCATCTTTGCCTTATTAAATCCCTTACTATTGGTGCCTCAATTTCTCCATTTGTGAAAGGGGTAGAATACTGGTCTCCAATCTGACAAGGATATTGAGAGGCTTGCTTACTTAATGTCTGTAAATTGATTTAAGATATTCAGATGAAAAGTGCTATATAAGTGGACATTATTAGTTGCTGTTGCATGAAAATCCTTAAGCACTTTTCTTTTAAAAATATGTATTCTCTCCTTCATAAAGGACAAAAAACATTCAAAAACACATACTGTATTATTCCAAACATCAACAAAACATCACATATTTGACACATATGGCTAATTATTCTGGTTATTACATACAACCATTGGGTCAAATCCTAAAATTCTCATTCAGACCTCAGTCACACTGGATTTTTGCCTGAGAAAGAACTGAATACGGTCTTCAGGACTTGGCAAAATGTTAGTAAAATACCATTGACCTGAATTGTAACATCAAATGGTTGTGTTCAGTTACACAGTCTAATTAAGCTTCTTTTTTAATAGCATTTTACTTTTCTTTTTTTGAGGGCTGAATTTTCATGCTTTGGATTTCACTTCTGCTAGTACAAACTTTTACACACACATATACTTGTGCCTGCACTTTGCAGGACCAAATATCTGCAACAAAAGAGAAAAGACAGGATAATAGGTGTTTCAAACACAGAGGTGATTTATTCTTGAGCTGCTGGGCACACACACAACTTGTTGTTCCTGGGCTCACTGGCTTGCAGATTGAGAGGACAACTTCTGCTTCAAGGTGTTACCACAGAGGGGCTGTGTAAGGTCCCAATCTTGGAGTTAAATGTGGTCATAAATTTTTGCAGTATTTGGTCTTAGTCCTGGCCAGATTAAGCAATGGAATGGATTGGTGACTACATTACATATGTTGATACTTGTCCTTATGTCTTAAACAGTCCAACACCTAAGCACAAGTGTTAGAACTTGCACGCACAAAACTGGAGCCAGTTTGTTTTAATCAGACATTTGTACAGGTGCAGGTGTTAGACTACTTAAAGAGTGCATGTGTGTGTTAGGACTGTTAGCAAAGTGTAGGCATAAGTATATGAACATGATTTTGTGGGAGCACGAGTTCAGGCCAGGTAGAGGCCTGGCTGAAATGATAACCCTCTGAATGCCTTACTAAATAGCAAGATTTAAGTTCATAGGACAGTTTGATTACCCTTTTACTTTTTATGAGGCTGATTAAAACGTCTTAATTGGATAATTTGCATGTTCTAGAATGAACCAATGTTCTTGTTGCATTATTTGGAGCTCGAGATTTGTTTCCTCAGCCATTTCTGCTTTGTGTAAACAGTCAACAACTGAAAATAATTGTGTAGCAGACAGCTATTTTTTGTTTATACACCAACACTTACTCCTCTGTAAAGAGAGAGCTTCTTCTGACCCCATTTACCTAGCATCTGGGTAAGGGGAGCTGGAATTTATGAATATTTGATCTAGAACAGCTGCTAAACTGTAGACTTATTGAAATTAATAGGCATTTGTTATTGTTTTCTATGGGAGCAAGAGAGGACCTTTTGAATATTCAGGCAGATTCCCCCCCTTTATTAACAAATCATTAACAGCCCCACAAGAGGATTAGAGTATTGATAGCTGCTGATATACAAGCTGAAGTGGGAGTATTTCTTTTGGGAGTGAAATTTCTCCTTTGTCCTTCTCTCTATTTACTGCCTAATTGTTCCCCTGGGATGCTATGTACTGTATCTTTTTTCCAATTATCATCTGGTTTCAAGTGTTAGTTATCACTAGTATCATGAATGGGCTTTACCTGTCATGCACAATCCTTGCTGGAGTTGTGGTAACACACAGTAAGAATTGGCTGTGGGTCTGTATACTCAGGACTCTTACCACATCTGTACTATTTGGCTAATGCAGATTATTTCCTCTGCACCTTTCTGTGACATGGGCAGTGCTGGCCCAAGTGCAGAAAGGACAGCTGGACTCAGCCCCATTGGGAAACCCCACACTTTGGAAGCTCCTGCGTGAAGCACTTGCTTAACTTAAGTTCTTTTCTCTATTTACTCAGCTTTAATAGCATGAACTCCCTATAATTTTCTAACTCAAAATGAAAGACTTGTGATCTTTTGGACACTGTCGGAGACATCACTTTTCCTGATCTGGCTCAGCTTAAACTTTACTGAACATTGAGTGAATCATGGGATTTGGAAGAGGCTGTAAGGAGAGATCACAAGTAGGACTAGCTCAAGGACAGTTCTATAAAACACCAAGTGGAACTTAAAGAAGGACAACATGGGATGCTCCTTCCAAGATTTCTGCTCTTTCCAGAAAAATTCCCAAAATTGCTGGAGCAGCCTAGGAGCCAGTCTTACTTCTTCAGTTTGATCTTTCTAACTCTTAGTCTTAAACATCCCAAGTTGAAACTGATAGACTTGTAAAGTTAAATGACTTCAACACTGGATTTTTATTGACTCGATTCCTTCCTCTCTGATTGGTACCACTACTGTACTATATTTAGCAAGGTTATCATGATAACCCATTTTTGCTGTCATCTGTAATTGGAAGAGTGGCTTTAGATTCTTTTGAACCATTATATTGATCTTGTTGTAACACATCTTTCACTGCAAGATTGCCATCTGCATGAACACAGTTTAATACTGCAGTTGAAGTTAAGCTAGATTAGATAGCTTAATGTGTTGCTTTATGAGCTTCCAGATAGGAGCATGTATTTACTTTGACTAGGACTGAATCTTGTGGCTGAAGAATTCTTATTTGTGTGAGGTTCTTGTAGCCCATCCTACCTATGCTTGGGGCACTACCTTACTTGCCAGTCAAATCTTTCATCTGGCAAGTAAGGTAGTGCCCCAAGCATAGGTAGGATGGGCTACAAGAACCTCACACATCAATTTCATCCTGCCTACCTCAGAGACCTACAATTTAACTCCCTGCTTAGTAGCTCCCTTGAGGTTCTTGTTCTGCTCGTTTCCTGTCAGCTCCTACTTTTAAATTGAAATCATTTGACAATTTGTGTTTTTAGTAGCTGTGATTCTAGATTTTGGAATTCATTACCTTTGGATATTTGCCTAGCCTTTTCCCTGTCAACTTAAAATTAAGATGAATATATATCCATTTTCCTTAGAGACTAAATTTTATTTGTAAAAGCAGCTTAAGATGTTTGCATGAAAGGTGCCATAGAGGCATAAATTGTATTATATTGTGTAGTATATAACAGCATAAGACAGGGAGTGTAGTTGAGTGGTTAGAGCTATGGACTGCTAGGCATGACTTCTGGTTTTACCAATAGCTCAGTGGTTTGAGCATTGGCCTGCTAAACCTAGGGTTATGAGTTCAATCCTTTAGGGGGCCACTTAAGAATCTGGGGCTAAAATCTATCTGGGGATTGGTCCTGCTTTGAGCAGGAGGTTGGACTAAATGACCTTCTCAGGTCCCTTCCAGCCGTGATATTGTACGATTTACTGTGTGACTTGTGCAAGTGACTTCACTTCTATATGATCCTGCTTACCAGTATATAAAATTAATATTATAATCCCTACCTCACAGGGCTGTCATGATACATGTGTCTGCTCCACAGTATAGGCCACTGAGAGCAAACTACCTCAGTCTTCTATTCTGTCATGCGCTGTGAGATAATGACCTCCCATGTAGGGTGATCACCTTTTCAAAAAGCAAAAGTGGGGGCACATGCAGGAGGCTCCCCTGTGGCCCTATCTCTTGCCCCTCCTCTTCCCCTGATCCCCTGCCCCCTGCTGCTCCTCATTCCCCACAAGGCCTTGCCCCTTGGCCAGGCTGGAAGCTGGAGATGGGCTGTGATAAGAGCCGCCAAGGAAGCGTAGGCCTCTGTGGGAAGTCCCAGATCCTCCAGCTGCTGTGGGCAAGGTGCTGGGGTGTGTCCCCACTCCCCCGAAGCACCCACTTCAGCCCTGCTCCACTGGGAAGAGGCTGGCACCGCCCCTGAGCCTCAAGTGGCGCACCAGGGAATCTGGGAAAAATGCTGTTCTGGAGACATTTAGCCTGCGACGGGGACTTGAATGCTGCATTTCAGGACTGTCCTGCCCAATTTGGGACAGGTGGTCACCCTGCTCCCATGACAGCTACATTCCAGTAGAATAAAGGAACTGTTAACCACAAGAATGAGACTCCTGAGTGCAACAGAAAGAGCTTTCTCTGAGATTGACCCATGAATCTGGGACTCACTCTCAGAAGACCTCAGCTGCAGAACAAAATGCAAAACCCCACTTCTTCAATCCAGTCTTCTCATGACAACATCCCACACCTCGCCTGAAATTGAGCTCCTAAACACAGGGATGGAGGAGGAGAGGAAACCATATGTGCACTCTTTATAATTTTGTGAGATGTTCAGATACCACACTGTGTTCAGTAAAAGAAACCAGACAGATAGATAGGATTAGACAGAATTATGGCTAGATGGTGCCTTTAAGATCCATACATATTTTAGAAGTGTGTGAAGGAGCCACATGGCTGAAGGAGATCCAGAACAATTCTAGCTGAATCATCCAGAATTCTTCCATGGGCTCCAGGGAAACAAATACTGCAGCAGGAGATTTACTACCCATTTGCAGAAGTATCTGTGAAGTTGCATGAGAGGCGGTAAAGAAGCTCTGCTCTCTTTTTTGGTGCAGGGCAAGAGAACAGATGAGAAAATGTGCTTTGCCATATTTAGAAGTATTAAAATATAACAATATACAGTTTATAAGTACAATATATTTATATCTATATACGGCAAAATCTTATTCATCGTGCTTACATAGTAGTTGAATTGAAGTCAAAAGGAAAGTTCATGTTAGGCAAACAGGCTTTGGCCCAATTGTATATCTTATCTATATACCCTATACATATCCCATCTCTTACACAGCAGATGCAAGAGCTCTGCTGGAATTCTTACTCCTGAAGATCAGATTCTGGGTCAGCATTTTGTTCTTGCCTTCAGGTTTCTAATCTTAGTGAGAAAGGAATGGGAAGGGGGAAATGGTTTTTATAAATTGGGGCTAAAAGAGCAAAAGGATAGATCAGAGTTGTAAGTGGTACTGTGACTGAGTTAAACAGTGGTGAGGGGAACTCAAGTTCATTAGCTCTGCTTTCACTTTCATAGGACAAGACTTCTGCAGGGACTAACATGAAGGATGTCAAGCATAGAAGGAGTAACTGGTGTTATCAAATAAAGAATGAAACACAATAGGAGGAATAGACAGTGAAAAGGTTTTAGCAGATGCTGCTGCAGCATTACATCTCCCCTTAAAATTGTAACAGAGATATAGTGGAAAGCCATATTTCTTCCTCAGTATGTGGTATGAATGAAGCAACTATATAAAATACTCATAAATTTGAATAGTTTAGATGCAATTTTAATAAGTATTGAATACACTCGATGTGCACTTTGGGGGCAGGGGCCATGTCTTCTTACTTGTTTGTAAAGAGCCTAGCAAAATGGAGCCCCGATGCTAACTGTATTCTCTGGGTATTACTTGGATAGAAATAAATCATAGTAATGATACATTATTATTTCACAGAAGGAAGAGAGAGGCCTTGAGTGTTGTGGTGCCTGAGAAATTTTATTAAAACAAAATATTAAGTAATCTCCTGATTGGGGATATGTCCTATAAAAGAGAGAGGGTGAAATCCTGTTCCCATTGAAGTCAATGACAACATTCCTATTGATTTCAGTAGGAGTAGGATTTTACCAATAACCTGGAGAACTGCTCAAGAGTGGGGTAAAAGATAATAGAGGGCTCTATTAGATCTGTCTCTTATTTTGTCACTTCTTAACTTTTCTTTGATAAGTAGATTTTGTAGCAGCGTAATTATTTTGGCTAGGGTGTGATTTTTTTTTAATTATTTTTTTTTACCAAAAATAGTTATACTGGTACAACCCCAAGTGTGGCTTACACTGGCATAGCTTATTTACCTTCCTGTAGGAGAATAGCTGTACTGGGTTATAAAACACCTTTACACCGGGATAGTTGAAGTGGTACAGCTTGTGTATAGACAAGTCCTAAATCCATCACTGTAATGTGTTTTCCACACCACAAGTCATGCTTGTAACTTCTTAAAATTCTTTCTCTAATTTTTCAACATACTTCTTAAAGTGTGGACACTAGTACAGTCTCACCAAGGCCATATATTTCTACTTACTATTCCCCTGTTTATATATCCAAGGATTGTGTTAATCCTTTTTGCCACGGCATCATACTGGGAGCTCATGTTCAGTTGGGTTTCTACAATGACTTCTAAGTTCTTTTCAGTCACTGCTTTCCAGGATATAGTCCATGATCTTGTGAGCACTGCCTACATTCTTTGTTCCTAGACATATGACCTTGTACAACACCAAGGTAAGTGCTAATGACTCCTAATATGCAAGTCAGAATTTAGACATTCATTGTTATATTTTTGTTTTACATAAAAAGGCAATGAACTAAGAAAGACGGGACAAAGCAACCAGAAATGCAAGGAGAATGAGGCAGGATGGTTCTAGTCTTCATCAACAGAAGGGAGAATACTTGCTCAGAGTTATCACAAAGTCAAATTTTCTACTCCTTTTTTGAAAGAGGTCAGGAAGATGGGAACTGGTGGCTGAAAGTTATGATAGAATTAAATGATTTTAAAATAATGTTGTTATAGTTTGTCTATTGATTCATCAATTGTAGGATTTTATACTACTGCCCATCACCATAGTATCTGAGCACCTTTCATATAATATAGATTGGCAGTAACAAAGTCCCTAGTGAACTTAATGAGTTCTTTCTTATTGGGTTATGAAAAGCTATGTTGTATGGTTTCTGTTTATGTGTTTGTTTTGGGGCAGAGAGAGTGGTTGATGTGGTAATGGCGGAAGAGTTTATCAAACAGGAAAGTACATTTCCTACAGGCAATCATCCTTGTGTGAGGGTGCCACATGAGTATTTTCAGGCACTGATCCTGGAAAACACTCAGGAGAGTAACTTTATGCATGCAGGTAGCCTAAATTATATCAATGGAATACTGGTGCAGTTATGACATTATTCTCCTGAGTAAACGTTGGCCGAATTGGGACTTAAGGCCCTGGGATAATACAATTAGATAATAGCTTTACAATGGTATGTGAATAAAGGTAAACACCACATGTAAATAAAAAGCTGGGGGAAGAGAGCCCCATTCTAGGCTCCCAAACCTGAAGAATGCTGCTTTTCTGAGGAGGAAATAAATATACAAATAAAAAAATTATTTTTTTTGTTTTGTTTTCACAGTGAAAACAATTAACAAAAAAGAGGATATTTTTGCAGTTCTGTTTTGTATATTTCAGAAAGTGTAACAATGAGTCCAGTTCTGCAGGTGGATAGGTGGGTAGATGTATGATGTGCCTGGATAAATTGTTGATGAATAGCAATTCCTTTGCTGAACTAAGGTGTGACTTTCTGGCACACAGGGTAAAAGTACTGCCTGGGGAGCTGCATTAATGTGTAATTATGTATTTACTGTCTTTGGAATTATTTTCCACAGACAGCTTTATTTCTATATTTGAGATTATAACACAGGAGTAGGCAACCTATGGCACGCGTGCCGAAGGCGGCATGTGAGCTGATTTTCAGTGGCACTCAGGCTCTGTATTTTAATTTAATTTTAAATGAAGCTTCTTAAACATTTTAAAAACCTTATTTACTTTACATAAAACAATAGTTTAGTTATATATTATAGACTTATAGAAAGAGACCTTCTAAACACTAAAATGTAGTACTGGCACGCAAAACCTTAAATTAGAGTGAATAAATGACGACTCAGCAGACCACTTCTGAAAGGTTGCTGATCCCTGTTATAATACCGGTTCTCTCTATTATTATTCTTTCCTGGCTATACCCAGGACCTCTGTGTAAATGAAGAGATTCCACTGTTTTCCCAGGGAAAATGAATTATCGGACTGAGGAAAAGCATTTTATACTAAAAATTATTCTCAGTTCTGCATTTAAATGCCCTCTTTTCATAATGAAAACTTTGGCAAATAATTTGATACTGATTCATAATAAATTTTTTCTAAATTGTATTTTAAAAGAACTAAATTTGAGCTTCATTTTGGCCTAATTTTCACCCTTCTCTCCCTGTCTCCTATGGCAAAGTTTGAGAAGCAGAAGGGTTAGAGTGGGGAACTGAGAATCAGAAGTCAGTTCTAATCCTTGCTGTGACTATTACTTATTGTATGAACTTGGGCAAGTTATTTAATCTCTCTGTGCCTCAGTTTCCCTTTAAAAAAACAGAGCCCTGGCCATGGGGCTGGGATGGTGTGAGGCATTAATAAATTAACAGTTGTGAAATATTTTGAGATATTTGGAAAAAAGTGTTCATTAGTACATATTAAAAATAACAGTAGCAATACCTTGTGCAAACATGTATAAATAATTTCCAGATGCAAATCTTCTATTGTTTTTAATATATATGACAGTAGGAGTGGAATACAAGGCTGCTCTCAAGCAGTGAGTAACAATTTTGAATGAGTAAGACTTCAACGAAGGGGTGAGTTCGACTGGAAACGTCTCAGTGCAAAATATTCTTCATCACAAGAGGGAGATACTTCAGTAAAATCCATTCAGAAATGAAGGCGCCTCCCTGCAATTGTAAATGGAGCCCGACCTCTCCAGTGAGGGCTGTGAAGAGTTAAATCAGACAGTTCCTAAGTGTTGTAGTCTCTCCCCTTCTCCACCGTTTTCCCCCTCTCTGTTCTCTCTCTCTCTCTCTCTCCTTCTAGTTTTGGCAGGGGATTAAAGTAGCTCCCCCCTGTGGCAGCAGTGACCCAGAAATGAGTTTGATTCACAGAGTCCTTCCTCCATAACAAGTAAAAACGTCAGTCAGTGTGTGTGTGAGTGTATGTGTGTGTGTGTGAAGGGAGCCCACAATCTGCTCCCACTCTCCAGTGCTTGTCTGAACTCATGAGGCAGCAGAGACCCTTTCGCGCAGAGAAACTCCAACCTCACTGGCAACCATCGCGGCAGCAGCAGCAGGTAACTGTGTCCAGATTCTGACTCTCCTCCTCGCCGCCGCCGCAGAGTGAGCCGGGGGAGCACCCAGCACAGCCATATTTGATGGGGTTTTGTTGCTTTGCTTTGGAGTTCTCCAGAAGCAGCTAGAGAGCAATTTAATGCCGAAGGTCGCTGCCTAGTGGAAATAATATAGTACGTCATTAATATGGCGCCAAAAGATTTGCTTCTTGATATGGAGCGAGGGGAGGCAGTTGAGTTGCAGCTTCACTATCCCACAAGCAACTTGTGCATTGCCGGGGGTGGGGGGGAGCGGTGGGAGGAGGAAAATAGATGATTATTTTGCAGCTTTGAGAAACGATGTGATGTGGGGAGTGTTGCGCTAGCTGGTTTTGATTTTGCTGCAGACTTTGCAATGGCAAATAAAGCTCTTGCAGCTTTCAAGGTGCACCAGCTAAATTAACACACTTCTGCACTTAGGTTTTTTTATTTTGTATGTATTTGACTTTGCTGTAGGTTTGTTTTTTTTTAAAATGAGAGTGGAAAGGGGAGTATCCTGAATTAATGCTGCATCAGCCTGGTCGAAAAGTAAAGAGCATTGTATCAACTTGGTAGACAGATGGCAATGGCAGAGCGCAGGTCCTTTTAGATATAGACATATAGACGGGAAGAGGTGGCCATGGCCAGTATCTGTCGTTGTGTCACCCACATGTCCAAAATATCCATTGCATCAATTCAAGGGCGGCGAGGGTGTTAGTTTGTGTGCAGGCAGCTTTGCAATTACATTCACCCAAATCGTGTTTGGATTTTACTTGCAGCAGTTTTTAAAAAATGCTTGGAAAGTATAAAAACCGTTGACCGGTGAAATTAGGCAGAAGTTTCCTTTTGGAGCAGGAGAGCGTTGGCCATTAGTCGTGAACTTATTGCGCTTGTGATTGTAGGCACTAATGGGCATTTATGGAGGAGGTGTAGGGATTTAGCATATTGCCACATCTATTTATTTTCAGCCGAGTCCGAGTGTACAGTAGCTCCTGGTGGAGAGCAAGTTGTAACAGCCTTGAGTGCACGTGTTGGGAGAGTGTGAGTGTATGGAGGGAAGGGGTGTGTGTGTGTGTGTGTCTGAGTAGGGAGGAGGTGGGGGTGGTGGTTTGGCTGCTCCGGCTCTGCTGGGTGGCAGCAGATTCTCTTGGTGCCCAGCGCTGCTGCTGCTAAATGATGGCTGCGGGCAAGGCTGGAATGCTGACCCGCGATTCAATCCCGTCGGAACGGTCTCGTTTGCTGCAGCGATTCGACACCCCCCTAGCCTCCCCCGGCAGGAAGGGGGCGGGGTTTGCCTCATCGGGCTCCTCTGTGCTGGGTCTGGAAGGGGGTTAGGGCCACTGCAAGCAGGTGCACGGCGGCTGTGAGAGCGGCCAAGAGGCTGCTGAACTTCTCCGTTCAATGCGATCCTTCCCAGTTCCACCACCCCACTCCCGCCGGGGGGCTGGCGAGTTCAAATCCACGCGGGTTTCCACTGCACAAGCAAACACGTGCGGGTGGTTGATGTAAACTTCTGCAAGCCATTTTCGTTCATTCAGGGAGAGATCGGGGACTAGATTCGGCCCACAACTACCCCCTGCAGTCGCATTCAGACGGGTGCAATTTGCGTGTAGTGGGGGTGGCACTTTAATAACCCCGATCCTATTAATCATTGGGGTGGCACATTAATTTCCCCAGTAGTACGGTGATGGGGACAATTATGCATTACAATAAATAGTACAATTCATAATCATTAGTATAATTATAATAAATACAGTGAATTGCAATGGCTTTGCCGATGAGTCTCTTAAATTTCTCAGATGATATTGGAATGCATATGTTGTCATAAGGATATACTAATGAAATCAAGAGGTGGTGCAAAATGTCTAAGATTTTACACGTGTAAGTGAAGACTTTGGCTCTTAATAGCTCTCCCTCTTCCTTTACCAAGGCCTTGACAAGGAAAATGGATGTAGGTTATGGTGTTTTCAAATAACCGCATCATTTCAATCTAACGGGCCATCCTTGGCGTCCCCAGAGTGCAGCGCAGGCGATTATTCCAGTTGCTGAAATTAGACAAAGCCGCCCTGCTGCTACTCCTCGTATCCCTGGACTCCGTTCGTTGCATGCTCAGATTTAGCAGATTTTCAAGCTTTGGATCTTGATTTTTTCCCCTTCGGTATTCATTAGCAGTTTATGGTGCGGATTTTATTATTTTGGGGCGAGTGGTGGTAGAGGGTGGTGTGTATTTGTTTGCACCGCCTGGTGGCTGGTTTCCTACGACAAGAGGTGATACACAGTTTCCAGAACTGTCTGGCAGTGGGAGGAGAGACCGACAGAAAACGAGCTCAAGTCTCAGTGCTGCTGCGAGTCAATCGTAGTCTAAACCGTTCTCCACCTCCCCCTCCCCAGACATTGCAACATGGAGAGCGGGGGGTGGAGATGGGGAGGGTTGCATGGCCGTAGCAATGATACGGATTTGGGAAACAGGGAGGTGAGCTGGAGGCATCAAGTTTGATTTGCAGCTGAGGCTGAGCGGATTGGTGCATCTGGTCGGAGGGGAGGAGCAGAGGAAGAGAGACAAGAGGAGGCGGGGGAGATCTGGTCAGTTTCTTATGGAAACGAACAGGGGAGTTGCAGATGATATGGGATTTTTGCCTGCTGTACACGAAGGTGCTGTCATCGCTAGAAGGGTTTAGTCCGGCGACAGCAGCGCTGCTGGGCGGGGGGTGGGTTGTAATACTTTCTTCCCGGCTTTTCCACCTCCCTTCCCGGTCTTTGTTTGTGTCTGATGCCTCCGTCCGGACCTCACAGTACGAACAGCCTCCACGGCGGCGCTGCGAGCCCAGGGCACCGGTATTGGCTGGCGATAAATGAGCTCTGTGTTGTGTGGATCGGGAAAGCTGAGTGGGTTTAGGAAGCATGACTCTACCTCTTAGCAGCTGCCGCCCCAGCATGCTAGGCGCTCCGGGTGGGAACCTATATTTGAACCAGAAAGCGCTGACAAAAGTAAAGGGTGGTGTTTTAAGAAAACATGCAGAAGAATTGCTTCATTACCAGAAAAACAGACTTTAAACATGGCCTTAAAATGAGCCTCCCAAATAAGGAAGCCTTCCTGTAACCAAGGCAGTTCTAGATTTTCAGTCCACTATCCCAGCTGTGAATATTTGTTTTGATCACATATGCAAATTATTAATGTTACTAAATGATTTTTTGACAATTATTTAACTTTCAAGAGCTCTGTTCTTGGGAACTAAGGTGTCAGTATAGGAGGTTTTGGAACAAATTGATAAACCAGTAATAACTCACCAGAGCAGATAGTATCCACCCAAGAGTTCTGAAGAACTTGAATATGGAGTTGCAGAGCTATTAACTGTGGGACATAACCAATTGCTTAAATCAGCTTGTGTATTGTTGATTTTTTTTTTTTTTAAAGATTCCAGAAGTGATCCTGGCAATTACAGTCCTGTAAGCCTAACTTCCTTACCAGGCAAATTGGTTGAAATTATAGTAAAGAATAGAATTATGAGATACTTCGATGAACACAGTATATTGGTTAGGAGTCAGCACGGCTTTTGTAAATGATGAGGCATGATTTCTCATCTGTTAGATATTTTTGAGGATATGAACAAGCATTATGTGGACAAGGGTGAGCCAGTTGATGTACCTGGACTTTTAGAAATACTGACAAGGTCACACACCATTGCGCCAAAGGTTCTTATGCAAACTAAGTAGTTATGGGATAAGAGGGAAGGTCTTCTCATGGATCAGTGTCTGGTTTAAAAACTAGGAAACAAAAAAGGGTGGGAATATTAATAGTCAGTTTTCACAATAGATAGAGGTAAATAGTGGGGTCCCTCAAAGGTTTGTATTTGGAGCTGTGCTGTTAAACATATTCATTAATGATTTGGAAAAAGGGGGATGAATAGCAAGGTGTCAAAATGTGCAGATGATACAAAATTACTCAAGATAGTTAAGTTCAAAGCTAACTGCGAAGAGTTGCAAAGGGATTTCACTAAACTGGGTGACTGGGCAATAAAATGGTAGATTTATATGCAGCTCTGAGTAGCTTGAATGCTTGTATCTCTCACCAACAGAAGGTCCAATAAAATTTTTTACCTCACCTGCCTTGTCTCTTGTAAAATTGCAGATGAAATTCACTGTTGATAAATGCAAAGTAATAGACACTGGAAAAAATAATTCCGATGAGAGATACAAAATGATTGGATGGTAACACTCAAGATCTTGGAGTCATGGATAGCTTTCTGAAAACATCCGATCAGTGTGCAGCAGCTGCCAAAACCACACAAA
This sequence comes from Chelonoidis abingdonii, assembly GCF_003597395.2. Taxonomy (NCBI): domain Eukaryota; kingdom Metazoa; phylum Chordata; order Testudines; family Testudinidae; genus Chelonoidis; species Chelonoidis abingdonii. Next base: position 46,971,906 of record NC_133773.1, read on the forward strand.
AATGTTAGGACTCATTAGGAAAGGGGTAGATGATAAAACAGAAAACATTGTAATGCCACTGTATAAATCCATAGTACACTCACACATTGACTACTGTGTGATGTTCTGGTCACCCCTTCTCAAAAGAGGTTTATTGGAAATGGTAAAGATACAGAGAAGAGCGACAAAAATGGTTAGGGGGATTGAAACAGCTTTCATACGAGGAGATATGAATAAGGTCTGAGACTGTTCATCTTAGAAAAGAGATGACTGAGGGAGGAATATGAATGGTGTGGAGAAAGTGTTCTTTACCCCTTCACATAACACACAAACCAGTGGTCACCCGATGACATAAATAGGTTGCAAGTGTAAAACAAACATAAGAAAGTATCAGAGGGGTAGCCGTGTTAGTCTGGATCTGTAAAAGTGGCAGAGAATCCTGTGGCACCTTATAGACTAACAGACGTTTTGGAGCATGAGCTTTCGTGGGTGAATACCCATGCATCCGACGAAGTGGGTATTCACCCACGAAAGCTCATGCTCCAAAACGTCTGTTAGTCTATAAGGTGCCACAGGAAACATAAGAAAGTACTTCTTCACACAATGCACTATCAACCTGTGGAACTCATTGCCGAGTGATGGCGTAAAGGCCAAAACTGTAATGGGGTTCAAAAAGGAATTAAATAAGTTCATGGAGGATAGGCCCATCAATGCTTATTAGCCAAGATGGTCGGGGATGCAGTCCCATGCTCTGGGTGTTCCTTATTTTCCGACTGCCAGAAGCTGGGCCTGGACGACAGGATGGATTAATTGATAATTGCCCAGTTTTGTTCATTCTCTCTGAAGCATCTGGCATTGGCCACTCTCAGAAGACAGTATACTGGACCATTGGTCTGACCTCATATGGCCTTTCTTATGGAAATTAACATACCTATGATTAATTTTCCGCTGCAGGCCCTTTCCTTTTAAGTAATGATTTTTATTCTAATAAAATGAATCTGATGCCAGCAAGCAGAGACTATGGTGAATTTTCAGACCTATCACTCATCAAATAATAATGGGCCATGCCTTGACACACATGACTAGTTTATGTAGCTACATGAAAGTTTTAAACATAGATATCTGCCCTTTGGATCGTTGTTACATTAGAAGTTATGGTAATCGAATAGCAACTTTCCAACAGTTGTTTTTCCTTTTATTTTCAAGTTTAACTTTTATTTTAAATAATAGATGATTAGCATCACACCCATTCCTAAAGAAAGAGATTTAATTGTGATTTGGTTCAACTCTTTTGCACGTAATCATTCTCTTTTAAATAAACATGCTTGCAAGCCCTAAGACCTTAATAAATATTACACTAAAATGTGTGTGGTACGATTCTGTTTCTAGAGATTCTCACACTCAGTGGAATATTCTGTTCAGACAGTAAGGGGTGTGCATTTTAGTGACAGGATTCTCTCTACAGAGGCAGATTTCTCCCACTTCCTTTTTTAAGCTATGGTTCATACATACATTTACAATGAAATAATAAAAAACACTTTCCCTCATAGCTGCAGGTTTCCCTTTTAGCTTCTCTTGTTTCATTTCTAGATCACAGAAATATGATATTTAAAAAAATCATCTGCCCAATGCTTTTTCCATATGCTCAGTGCTACCTCTTAAAACTGCTGCTACCTGCTAGAATTGGCCCAGTTGACAGCTCACTCTAGACTGAAGCAGTCAGTAACTCTAATGAATGAGGGGTGGATTAAATTAATAGGTAGGGTCCAATTTCTGATTCGTCTATACCCTGAGTAGTCATTTACACCAGTGCAAAGGCAACGTAAAATGCTACCAAAACCAGAATGGTAGCATATTGCACTTACTTTGCAGTGTAAATGAGTACACAAGTGGTAAGGCAATGAAATTGACCTGATAGAGCCAAATTCTGCTTTAATTTATCCGGGTGTAGATTTTGAATAGCTCTACTGACGTTAGTGGAAATACTCCAGATTCAAATGGAAAACATATTTGGCCCACATATTTCGCATGCAAGTTTGTGAGGGCTTGTTCTCTACATATCATGTCTCTGTGGCCTTTGTACTGCAGAAATGCCCAATATCCCTTTAAAGACAGAATGCTGGCTCAAGTTATATTTCTTGTGTGCATGAAAAAGTGGGATAGCAGAGTATTTCAAACTTGTTCAAGATGAGTTCTAATGTATCAGCATGGATTTTATTGGGATATTAGTTTTGATTTGGGTTTAAACCTCTTTTCACATATCTGTCTGTAATATATAAAGCACAATGTTTTCTGGGTGGTATCTGTTGGTGAAGGGAATTAGAAAAGCTGTTTAAGGGATATAGTAATTGGAGACTAATGTCTTCATCCACCATTCGGTTGATTAAGACTAGATTATTCTTTGCTTCCCATTTGTACAAAAGTGTTTGAAGTGATCTCTTGTGTGCTGATGATAATTAGGTCTTAGTGTAGTCAGTATCATTGCAATTAGTCTGTTACTTTCAAGAAAAGCTAATTTTTGAGTCTGTGTTCAGGATGTACATCCGTCATAATTCTGCTTTGTTTCCTTACTATCTCTGCAGCTGTTCAGTGTAGTTTATTATAGTGACACACATTAACGCTGTTATAGTTAATGGTCTGTCAGAGTTTGACTTATAAACTCTGTTTACGCAGAGGTTCATAAAATCATTAAAAAATTCTCTGGTGGGAATTATGATATATAAAAGCTTTGACCTGAGGATGCACATTTAATTTTTGTATAATTATTATAAAAATCTTTCTGTTTAGTCATTAAAATAATAGCAGTTTGCCACTTTTAAATGACACCTTCTTCTCCAACCTACTTAGAAAGAACTCCATCACTTAGAAAGAACTTCAGGTCAGATTCAACAACCAAAAAAGAAAAAATTCATAGAGTTTTGTTACCAGGCAATTGAAGCATGAAAAATTCTATTTAGAGTGGGTGTACATTTTGTGCCATTGTTTACGTGACATTGTTTGGGCTTCCGTTCTGAGGAAACTAGATTGCCTCCTTGAAAAAAAAACGGGGGTCAGATTTTACCCTCAGTTCTATGTCTGTGCAATCCTACTGATTTCTGTGTGGATGAACAAGTGTAACAAGAAATAATGTGATATCGGCCTTTAGTTTAATTTTTATGTCCCTTCTTTCCTTTTCTAAATTAGCCTCTTACAGCACTAAGAAAAGCAAAGGCCAGAACAAAGGATTTGCGATACTGTATCTCACTGTAGGTTCAGATCCAGTATTTTGCCTCTGGCAATGGATCACTCAGAGGCAGGCCAGAAATTCCATGTCGTTACTGCACCTAGCCAGTTGTGTACTGGGGATGGATATTATTACCAGACACCCACAAAGGTTTGGAAGTATGAAATAATTCTGAAGTAGGACAGTGTATATTTGATTACCAATTAGTCATTTATTTGCATCATATTTTACAAATATTTTTGTAAATAGGGATTGTCACTATGTCATGTACACTAATGGCTCAGAAGTCGCCTCCCAGACTATTAAATATTATTCATTTTAAAATGGTCTGAATAGTATTCAGCACTTGCCCAGTACTTTACATCTTCAAAGCAGTGTACATAACTAGTGAATTAAAATTTGTAGAGCCAGTGCAGTGAAAGAGGAAGAACAGAGCAACTTTAGTAGTCCAGAGATGTGACAGGTGGTGGTATGTCTTGGTCTGGATTAATGACTCTTGGGCTCTGGGGAAGAGCAAAGAGCAGCAGCATTTGTTGCACCCTGTGCAAGTATAGTGTCTGCCATCCAGCTCCCAGTGCTGCCCTGATGTGGATAGTCAGTTTGTACGTGGTGGGGAATCATAGGGTCATGACCTCCACCCCATCCAGACATGCCCTCACTGCTGTGTGCAGCACTTAGAGCAACACTGTTTGGCCCAACACCCGTTGTGATCTAGGAGCACAAGCAGCAGGGTCATGGCTGCCTCCAGTAAAACTTTGCTTTTAGAGCTCCCCAATCTCCACTTCCTTCTACACCATACTTGTGAACGGGCAGCTCTAATAAAGCCATTAGTAGACAGGTATTGGCATACTATATATTGGTAGGTCTGTCTCACTACCAGGGAAGATGGTTGATCTTTAATGTTAAAAGTATGTCACTGGAAATTAAGCCACAACCTACATTGTTAAAAGAATGCTGAAGGTTTGACTTAAACATACAAAAGTTAGGACAGTTCTGAAGTTCTAGACTGACATATGGATCAAGCCTTTGTGCTTATTTATCATGCATGATGTGTAACAATATTCTAAGACTTATGCAGTATCAGGTCACAAAAAAAAAGGACAAAGTGTGAACTATAATCTGAATTACTTTGTTTTGGAGGTTTAATAAATGAGATTTCTATGTTACTGTAAAGGTAAACTGCACCAACAATTTAAATATAATATTCAACTATTCTGAGTCAAATTCTATTCTTATTAACACCAATCTAAATCTGGCGTAACTTTATTATCCCTGGAATTCCTGCTATTTACACTCGCATAACTGAGGACAAATTTGTCTTACAGGGAACGTATATTGTAGAGTGATTACTGACTTTATTCCATTACTGCCAAGTAGATTTTTGCTTTGGTTTTTCAATAGCTGGGATCGTGCTGGGGTTGAATACTTTGTGGCCAAATGCTCATTCATAAATAGGCAAGAACTTGGGAAAAGCAGGAGTAAAATGGTTGTAAGACTGAAATTATATTTGCTACCTTATACAAAGTTCTTGTTTAGTCTCCTTGCTCTTGGCCAGAGGTTGTCTAGTATTTCAGTCCAAGCTGGACAGAAATATTATTCTCATCTCTTGTCTGAAAGAAATCTAAATAGTAGTTGTACTGTGCGTGCTTGGAATCGGCTCTGATTGGCACCTGAGCATCACAACGTACATAAAATGGTATTTGCAATTTCTGTGTATATGATAATTGTGGACCTAATGCAGAAACGTCAGAGATGGGCCAACAGGGATGTCTAGGGCTATAAGTATGCAGCTTAGATATGTGTTTTATTTTTTCACTGTTTCTCTCAGTGCCCTCTTTACTTGAATCATAGGAAATATGTTCACTGTAAGAAAATTTTACATTGGTATTGTTAATATTTCTTTAAATTGCAGGTAGAGTTTGTGGCTTGGGAGGAGGTGTAAATTGGGGCACAGGTGTATTTCATCCTCGTGAGTAGGCTTAGTCCTGAAGCTCATAGATCTGGGGTATGTTTCCTAAGACTTTTTAGGGGTTTTGAATCTGAATTTTGCAAATGAACTTTCTTTATAATGGGTCATACCAAATCCTGGATCTGAAACCTTTCAACTTAATTCAAATCCATATCCAGACTTGGTGGCTGCTGCCTGACTCGTGTATTTTGAGCTTGATATTTGTATTGGTCTATTAAATGCGTAAAGTTCTAGTTTATTCTAAAATTGTTGATTCAGAAAGAGTTTAATAATATAATTGTGGGAGATTGTGTAACTGATTATTATTCTTTCACCTCTGAAATTACATGGGGGAAGATAGAATAATAATCAATTACACATTATCCTCTGAATATATGTTGCACTCTGAAATAGTTATGAAAAGTCACGATGAAATTAGCTATTTGGTTTCATATTAACTTTTAGTGGACAAACATTTGCAGCATAAAACCACCATGCATCTCAAAGACAGCCATATTCACTCTAATTTCTGATACAGTAAGTCATTTTGGGTTAGATAAATCAATCTTATTGATTTTACATAGTGTCACAAAGGAGGAAAATCCTCCAGTGCATCAACCCTTATTATTGTACCAGGTTCCCTGGAGAAGTAAAAGATAATTGTGGCTTTCATTACTCAAGATCTTTCAATGATGATAAAAAGGGAGTTAATTAAGCAAAAAAACCCATACACCTTTCTGTATATGAATCATTTTGTTTGAGAAGGTATTTGTATGGTTTTATTGGGACTATCAGCAGGTTTTGGTCAAGACTTCCCTCTTTTCAAGTGGGGACTGTTCTTAACAAAAGTTGAAAGTACTAACAGCAGTTTTACTGCAATGAGACATATTTGTCTCTCTCAACCTCGTTATGTATTGAAGCTATTTCTTCCACTGGCCCCTACAGCATGGAGCTGTTTTGCTGAAAGGTTCTTAGGAAATCCCAATGTATATGAGAATACCAGGTTTAGATTTTTTGCACCAAGTAAGAATCAGAAACCTTAGGCAGCTGATTTCTGAATCTGCCCCTGGGAGGTGTGCATTGGCATTTTGCTGCTAATGCATCACCCAATTCTCATTGTCACTGCAGTTGATACATGGCAAATGAAGACTCTTGGAATTTGTTGTACACCCTAGAGTACTTGTCACTTTAACTCATAGTGAACATGCTTTGTTACACTTGTCATGTCATGTTGTTTCCGCTTTTTAACTTCAATTTTTATGGACTTTTACATGTCGATGTTGACCAGCTATTGAAGACTTTAAAGAAAATTAAATTTAGAATTATTCCACATCATAAAGCATTAGAACATATCACCTCTGCTTGGGGTGTTGGTGTTAGAGGTGAAAGGTTGTGTATCTTAAGTCAGTGGGTTCAGGGCAGCTCAGCTTGATAGTTACTGAAAGTCATTGCCATCTGACAGCTTCCTAGCATCCTCTTTATAAGGAGTGAGGGGTCTGTTTAGCTCCTACAGAACAGGCATGCTGCATCAAAGAAGCCAGCGTAACATTTGGCATTAGGCCAGAGAGGGTAATATAAAAGCATGCTTGGGAGGAGGGAACTGTTCTGTCATCACAAAGGTGGTTTCTTCTAGAGCAGTGGTTCTCAAAATTTTTTTTCACGGACCACTTGAAAATGGCAGAGTGTCTCGGCGGAACACTTAATGATCTTCCCAAATGTTGTTTGTACCATTAGCTAACTATTAGAAAGCGCTTTGGCTGATCTCTCCCTCTCTCCCCTGCTGCAGCAATCCCTGAGCTGGGGCTGGGAAGGAGGAGGGGGGTTTCTCCCCCACCGCAGCAGCCACGGAACTGAGACTGGGAAGGAGGGCCATCTCTCCCCTGCAGCTGCAGTCCTGGAGCTGGGGAAAGTCACTTTTTTCTCTGGCTGCCCTAGTCCTGCACATCTCAAATTCCCCCCCACCCCCTTTTCTCACCCCACTGTCCCCTCCCACCTACTCCCTATTTCCCCCAAGGCTACCACCTCACCTTACATGTGCATCATCTCCAGGGGCCAGACAGTTAATTAGTGGAGCCACGCCTGAGCCCCCATTAATTAGGTGGGTGGCCCTTCATTCTCTCACGTGCAACTGCCCAGGCGCACACCTTAGAGGGAACTATCCATGGACCACCAGAATGGAGCTTGGGTCCGCGGACCATAGTTTGAGAACCTGACTTCTAGAGCATGGTTGATGCACATTAGCTGGTTAGAGAGGGGAAGCCTGCATTGCTGCTCCCAGCTCCCTGCTTCTCCAGTGCTGTTAGGCTGGCACCTTCCACCAGGACTAAAATTGCTTTAAAAATGTATCAGCCAATCTACATATTTACAGAGGCAATACTACTATATTTTTATTGCTAATCTACAGCCACAGTGGGGTGGAGGAAAATCTAACCAGTGTGAGTACTTTTATTGTAGGTCTTCACCTACTGTAGACTTCTGAAAACACAAAAAATATGCTTTTGCTTCTTGAGGTGACTGTGACCACAGGACTGTTATCTCATCTCCTTAAACCACATTTTCACCTGCCCATATGATATATGTCTAATTACTCATCATTTGGATGTTTACTATTTATATTTTAAATGCTATTTAAAGCTGTTTGTTTTCATTTGTGTGCTGTAAATCCTGGAATGCCATCTGGAACACAACTTGCTGGTTGTGTGTTATCTTGGGTTAAGTGCTGTCTCATTGCTTTACAGGCCACCAGCTGTTTCCCGTGGAGATCATGAAAAGAAGTCGGCTTCCTAGCAGCAGTGAGGATTCTGATGACAATGGCAGTAAGTGCTCCTTTGTTGTGCTTGGAGAGCACTAGGTTATGAGTTTGTTGAAACCATATTTTAATGTAATATTTTACATAACGGAGGTATTTTGCATAGCAGCTGGGTCACAGAAAGTTGAGGGACAACACAAATATTAGGAAACTGTTCTAAAATAAAATATTTTCAGAATAGATGAGCTGTATATAACAGGATGCCCCAAGACTTGCTGTTCATTATAAAGTGTTTGATAATAAGGTGAAACAAAGAATTTTTTTAAAGGTCCTTTGTGGTGCTAGCAATACAGCTTATCATTACAAGAACAGAATTAGCACATCAACAGTTATTGACATTGTTGACTTGCTTAACTTTTAATAGAGGGACAGAAGTTTGCTCTAAAGTTGTAATTTTTTTGACGTTTTCATACTCTCCTTATATAAAATTCTTCTGCCTCAGACTTTTATAAGAATAATTATTTGTGACAATCTTTTTTTTAATGAATTATAGAGGTTTCCTATGTTTATTTTGGTGTTATTAACATTAGTGGATGACATACATTCAGGAAAAAAAGAGTTTGATTTGTTCAGTAGTATGGCTGTCTCTTGGCATAATTAATATGAGCTACTTAAAATATCTCACTTGTTCAGATAATGGAGAATTGGTATTATTTCATTTTAAAAGAAATTGTGATATAGTGGTGGGGTGGGAATTGTGCTAAGATACTTGTTTGGGCAAGTCAAACAAGTTACTTGTATTTTCCAGTTTTGTAATTTATATGGTTGTCAAAGGCATTATCTTGGTTCTAATCTGGTCTACATGGGTACATGTCGTCTGGGACAAAGGGCGCTATATATGTGCAAAGTGTTATTAGGCCAGATCCTGAGGTCTTTAATTAAGCTTAAACCAAAACCCGACAGAAAGTTGTTGGGAGACTTTCCACTGACTTCAGTGGACTTTGAATCAGGCTTTTAGGCCCTGATCCTGCAGCAGGAGCTGTGTAGGTGGACTCCTGCACCCATGTGGAATCTCACTGACAATAGTGGGGATCTGCCTATGTAGACCTAATATCAGGACCTACAACTTAACCCTTACATAGGCAAACTGCTATGGAAATTAGTGTCTGAAAAAAGGAGTGGGGAAGGGGAAAAAAGAAAAACTGACTTTACAAGGAGTTTGCCTGATTAAGGAGTAGTTTAAAAAAAACAGTAAGGACTTTTGGGATTTTGCCCCTGAATAAAGCTGGGAGAACCTCATGGAGTTGGAGATTTTGAAAAATCTGTTAAGCTATTTTTGGATTCGGGAACAAAATGTTTTGGTATTATGTTAAAACAATTTAAATCCTTCCAAAAAAGATTAGTTGAAAAAGAAGCAAACATGTCTTTCTATAGAGAATAGAGAGTAACCCTCAAAATTCTGTATACAGTGTATTTTCATTAGAATTTTTCTTCTCTCTCCGTCCATCCCTGAATTCCCTTTTTTACAGTCTCCTTGTATTTTACTTTGATCATTATTTGTGCCATTTTCACCTTACATCTTAATCTACTGTTTACTCTGACCCCTTTCTGCTCTTTGTATCATGGACTTTTTAAAGCAGAACCGGAACTAGATAATCTTTGAGTTGAAGTTTCAAACTGTGACAGTTGACTGGGTCTGAAATTCAGTGGAACAAGTTCATTCATCTGTTGTTGTTATTTATCTAACTATATCACTACTTTATATATTGGAATATCCATCTCTTCAAAAGTGAAGTTGTGTTTTTCTAATTATTATACTAATTTTTCAGAAAATGAGTCTGATACATGCTAATCACAGGTCTAAGACAGCTAGCTAGGATAAAAAATACCTGTATTTTTATGCTTACTGCGATTTAAAGGAAAAAAGTAGTAATGTACTATTTATTACGCAGTGTTAACTAACAAATTGATAAAGTATAACTTAGTAATAGGTCTTGTCAAATAGTTCAAAATGTATTTGTTAAAATTTTTGATAAATACCTGTCAGATTTTATTAATATTTTCTCCAAATATTATTTCAAGTATATACCACTTCCTTCTTCTCTCTTGCTTTTGTTGCACTTTCTTTCCAGGCTTCACTTGGCTTCACTCGGCTTCACTCTAGCTTTTCTTTACTATTGTCTAAAATTACTTTGTAGTTTGAGACCCAAATCCAACATAGGCATTATGCTAATCTGTAGACCTCAAATCAAGAATTTCCCATAAAATCTGAGATGATGTGTGACATAATGATAAAATCTCTGGCTTATCATCCTAAGAGGCTTCAGCATCCATGAGGACATCCCCTCTGATGTAGTGGCCCCAAACCAGCTCATTGCACCTTCCACATTTGTTTTTTCGTAGGTAATCTCTGTATGTATACACACACAGCTCGGCTTCATTTTCTGGCTGTCTGTAAGAAACATCCTTTTATTCTGGACATATACCCATCTCCTAAGCGAAGTCAGGATCTTCCTGGTTTCCAGGCAAGAAGCAACCATAATGGTCCAACTCTGGACCTAGTTAATTTCCAACACATTCTTGCAAATAGCTCCACCCACCAGAAAGCCATGGAATAGAGGATCTAGTGAGTTACTAGGACCACATACTAAGCACAATGATTGACATTCTGCCACTGATGCATCCACTGTTTCCCCATTGGCTACTCTCTTAATTAATATAATAATATAATCACAAGCAGTAGTAATTGTTTGAAGAATCATAGTTTTAGGTCTTGTTCTCCAAGTTGTAAATTTGCCAGTGAGCGTGATAAGAGATCTTACTCTCTCTGCTTCACTTCTCCTCAGGCTTTGACCTCATTGGTCAAATTATTAATGTCTATTTTTGTTATCTTAATTTCCAGAGTCAGACACACAATTATTTTATCAGCAATCTCTTTGATCCGCTTCGCTAGTAGTACTTACGAAAAGCTAGAACCTCCCTGTGTGATAAAGCACTAGATAGAGAATTGTCAGACTTTTGGCTTCTACTTTTTTGTTGAAAGATTTCAAGCTTTTTACAAATCATTTTTCTCCTCAAAGACTCCAGAAGCACAAGACAATTAAATCTATTCTAAGCACTTCAAACAGCTGTCTTCTAATTGAAAAATTAAAATTTTAATCAACACTTAGTTGGAATCCTCTTGCCTAACATCTGCTGCTCATCAGAGTCACTAGTGCCTCTTGACCTCCAGTGAGCTTCATGCACTCATGCCACATTGCATGGTGCAGTACTACAGCTTTAGAGTTTGCCATTGCTGTCACTGAACTAATTGGCAAAATTCCCATTGGGGTTAATGGATAGGATCGGGCCCCCAGCTGTTAGACTATTCAACCTTTGGTTTTGGGATTTTCAAGAGACAACACAATGGGAAAGGGTGGCCAGGCATCTTGGCTTCAGTTTGAGCCCGAGTGTTTATAATTTGGGGCTAACCTGTCCACTGATGACCCCTTAGTGCTGACCCTAATTTGTCCACTAATGCCCATGCTAATAGCTTTTACCTTAAAGGGAATAGGTGCTCTATTTTCCTGAGTCCAGAAGCCTACATATTCACAAGGCAATAATAATTAATGAAAAACAAGATTTGCCACTCATTCAGACTTAAATGTGAAGGTAGCGTTTGTGTTTTAATATTTTTTGTATTTTAAAAATCAACAGACTATGGTGTGATTATTTGCGTTTAGCTTAATACATAAAAGCAAGGCGATGAGTTCAGATTTTGTATAAACGCATTCTCAGAGAATGGGAAACATAATACCAGATACTGTTTGAGTGACAGGGAAACTATAACCCTATGACTAGGGCCCTGCCAAATTCACAGCCATCAAAAATACATCACGGGCTGTGAAATCTGGTCTTTTGTGTGCTTTTACCCTATACAGATTTCATGGGGGAGACCAGTGTTTCTCAAACTGGGCATCCTGACCCAAAAGGGAATTGTAGGAGGGCCGCAAGGTTATTTTAGGGGGTTGAGGTATTGCCACCCTTCTGCGCTGCCTTCAGAGCTGGGTGGCTGGGAAGCAGCGGTTGTTGGCTGGTCGCCCAGCTCTAAAGGCAGTGTCCTGCCAGCAGCAGTGTAGAAATAAGGGTGGCAATGCTGTACTACGCCATCCTTACTTCTGTGCTGCTGCCTTCACAGCTGGGTGGCCGGAGAGTGCAGCAGTGCAGAAGTAAGAGTAGCACACCATCCTGCTGCCCTTTAGCTACCCAGCACCGCCGCCAGCAACATTAGCAGCACAGAAGTAAGGGTAGCAGTACTGCAACCCTCCCCCTACAGTAACTTTTCAACCCCCTCACAACTCCTTTTTGGGTCAGGACCCCTACAATTACAACACTGTGAAATTTCAGATTTAAATAGTTGAAATAATGAAATTTACAATTTAAAAAATCCCATGTCCATAAAATTGACCAAAATGGACCATGAATTTGGCAGGGCTCTACCTATATAAAAGGTCTGGATACAAATACAAGCTGAGACACATTTCCACAAACCCAAGTCCCCTTTCTCATGCTTTTTCTTCTGGAGGATTTGCTAATCCATCAACCTCATCTCAATTGGCACATCATTACAATAATAATAATTGTAGTGGCATATTATGATCTGATAATCCTTGCGATGAAAAAACACACATCAAAACATAAAAAGCAACAGCCTCCCCTCTCTAATCAATGTTTATGTTGCACAAAAATAAAATGCCATCAATAACTGTCCAATTACTGCTCTTGAACCGTATGATCCCTGTGGTGTCTTTACAGCAATTTCACACAGTTACACTACGTGCGGCGCTAAAATGGTGAACGTACGCTATCTACAGTAAGTTAACGCAGGTCCCCTCCTGTTCTTTCTCCTCTCAGCAGTATACATCTGAATATTCTATTATCTTTGACAATGCACACGTGACCTTGCATATGCACATATCTCATTTTGTGCCATTCCTCATTTCATACTCACAGGGCTCACTTTAGTTCTTTCCTATTGTGATGTAATTCCACTGCAGTAATTTCTGACACTTTATTTGCAATGTTGTTATAGACATGCTGGTTGCAGGATATGAGGAGACAAGGTAGGTGAGGTAACACATCTTATTGAACCAACCTCTGTGAAGCTCAAAAGCTTGTCCCTTCCACCAAAATAAGTTGGTCCAGTGAAAGATACTACCTTACCTACCTTGTGTTTCTGAAGTTTTATTGTTAATTTAATTGCAGATTTTCAGTGTCTGAGTACCGTCTGTATTTGCATTCATATCACTATGTGATCTTGTCAGATCTTACAGCCTAAACAAAATTGGGTATGCTCAGTATTTGAATAGGAGTCTTGTAAGGAAAACTCACATTGATGATTAAGGATACAATTATGTCACGGCAGTTACCATTGCCATGAAACCATGAATGTTGCCATTTATACGGACCCTGCTGCCACGCATTAACAGTCTGTTTGCTTGGATCAGTTGTGGTGCATTAACAATTCATTAATTTTCTGTGATCTAGTCCTCTTTGAAACAGGACTAGATCAAAGTGAACTAACAAACTGTTAATGTGCAGCAGCAGGGTCCACAGTAACAGTTTATTCATTTGCTTTGATCAGCTACCGTGCATTAAAAGTTCCTTCATTTTGATCAGCTACTGCACATTAACAGTTTGTTCATTTAATTTGTTCTAGTCCTGTTTCAAAGAGGAATATTACACCAAAGTGAACTAACCGGCATTGTCTACACGGTTGCAGTGACCACCATGTGAATTATCTATTTTTTGCCATGATTGTGCCATGAATTTTATTTATTTTTACCATGACAAAGTTGTATCCATAGTGATGGCTGATCCATTATATGGTGCTTGTCCTTCTCAATAGTACTGAGCTGATGTCCAAGCACACTACGTAAAGGCAGTATGCTCTTGAAGGTGCAGTCTTTCAGATTACTGTTTATTATGTTACAGTGCCCAAAAACATATTAGGCACTTCTAAGAATGCATGTTCCCTACCCTATACATCTTCAGATAAGATGTGAAACTCTGTGGAAGATGTACATACTGAAGCTGTTAATGGTGAGCACTCTACAATACACACCAGCGGTCCCCAACGCGGTGCCTGTGGGTGCCATGGCACCCGCGGGGGCATCTAAATGTGCCCGCGTCCTAGCTGGTGGTCGAGCATCTGCTGAAATGCCGCTGAATTTTGGCGGCGACACCTCTCAATGATGCAGCTTGCCACTGACAAGCGACGTCAATGAGAGGTGTCGCCACCGAAATGCTGCTGAATTTCGGCGGATGCTCAACCGCCACCACGGTCCTTTGTCTGGCACCCGCCAGACAAAAAGGTTGGGGACCACTGATATACACTATCTAACGTGGAAGCAAAATCAGAGGCACGTTCAGCACAGGTTGTCATTGCAGAAAGGCCATTAAAGCCGCAAGGTAGAAACAGAAAAGATTCAAAGGATTTAGAGCTAATACCTAATTAACACCAGACCTGATCTCAATGAGAAGTTCTTTTGCTTGGAGACGCAAGCTGAAATGCAATGTAATCAGAATTGCACTCTAATATCAAAGTCCTGGTCATCCCTATAGGTAACCAGGACATAGTAGAATCCAAGATAAACAATACTGATTTACTTAATATAGGTTCCGATAAGGAGTCAATGTGTATCCTAACTTCCCTATGAAGAATCCATCTGAAGAATGTGGCTAGTACTAATGGATATTTGGTCATCGTAGTAAATTGTCTGGAAAGGAACCAAAACAAATATGTTGTCAGATGACAAAAGGGGATTTTGTTTGAGATGCAGAGAATCCTTTCCCTCTATATGGGGGGCCTATTACTTTGGCAAAGTGAAGAGATTTCCAGCTCTAAAGGTGTGCTTACAGCCATTTTATACCTAACCAAACTGTTTGGATACAATGTCCCAAGTTGACCCATAATTACAGATAACTTAATTTCTGAGGGCACAATCAGAGACATCCAAGGCCTGATGTTCAGAACTGTGCACAACTTCCATTGACGTCCCATGATCATCACCTCAAAAATGAGGTCTTTTTAGTTTAGTGTTTAAATATGGATTTAGATGTTTGATTTTAGGCTCTCAAAGTTGAAAGTTTTGGCTTAGGTGACTTGCAGTACAGAAGATGATCTATGTTTTCTGGGACAATAAAGTCTGCAAAGTAGCTTCTGGAGAGAACTAAGTCAAATGGTGATGAAAGATGAGAAAAATGAGGCACTTGTCTTCAAACTGCATGTAAAATACCTTTTATATTGTTCATTTTCAGTCTTTTTTTTTTTTAATTAGACCACTGGACTGAATATTAACTTCTTTAGTAGTCATAGATAGAGAGGGCCCTACCAAATTCATTAATAGATTCATAGATTCTAGGACTGGAAGGGACCTCGAGAGGTCATCGAGTCCAGTCCCTGCCCTCATGGCAGGACCGAATATACTGTCTAGACCATCCCTGATAGACATTTATCTAACCTACTCTTAAATATCTTCAGAGATGGAGATTCCACAACCTCCCTAGGCAGTTTATTCCAGTGTTTAACAACCTGACAGGAACTTTTTCCTCATGCCGACTATAAACCTCCCTTGCTGCAGTTAAGCCAATTGCTTCTTGTTATTCCTAGAGGCTAAGGTGACAAGTTTCTCTCTTCTCCTGCATGACACTTTTTAAGATACCTGAAAAACTGCTCATGTCCCCTCTCTCCTTCCTCTTTTCAAACTAAACAAACTCAATTTCAGCTCTTCGTAGGTCATGTTCTCAAAGACCTTTAATCTTCTTGTTGCTTCTTCTCTGGACCCTCTCCAGTTTCTCCACATCTTTCTGACCATGCAGTGCCCAGAACTGGACACATACTCAGCTGGGGCCTAGCCGCGCGAGTAGAGCGGAGAAATGCTTCTCATGTCTTGTTCACCACACCTGTTATGCATCATATTGTTTGCTTTTTTTGCAACGGGCAATCCACACTGTTGCCGACTCATCTTTAGTTTGTGGTCCACTATACCCTAGATCTCTTTCTGCCGTACTCCTTCCCAGACGTCTCTTCCCATTTTTATGTGTGAAACTGATGTTCCTTCCAGTGGCATCACTTTGCATTTGTCTTTTAAACTATCCTCTTTACCTCAGCTCATTTCCAATTTGTCCAGTCATATTTCTGAATAGACCAGTCTCCTCCAAAGCAGTTGCATCTCCGTCCCAGCTTTGCATCTCATCTGCAACTAATAAGCTACTTTCTGTGCGCCATATCTAGTCTTGATGACAGATATTGAACACGAGCTGTCCCCAAAACGACCCTGTGAACCTCACTTGTTTATCCTTTTCCAACAGGATTGGGAACCATTAATAACTCCTCTAGAGTACCGTTATCCGCAGTTATGACACCCACCTCCTAGTCACCCCTCTACCAATTTATTTGCCTATTAATCGATAATAATATCATGGAAGACCGTATCAAATGCCTTACTAAAGTCTAGGTATACCACATCCACTGCTTCTCCCTTATCCACAAGACTCGTTATCCTATCAGAGAAAGCTATCAGATTGGTTTGACACGATTTGTTTTTTACAAATCCATGCTGGCTGTTCCCTGTCACCTTACCACCTTCCAAGTGTTTGCAGATGATTTCCTTAATAACTTGTTCCATTATCTTCCCTGGCACAGATAATGGTCAAGGTCCATTTTGGTCAATTTCACGGTCATAGGATTTTAAAAATCATAAATTTCATGATTTCAGCTATTTAAATCTGAAATTTCACAGTGTTGTAATTGTAGGGGTCCTGACCCAAAAAGGAGTCGTGGGGGCATTTGCAAAGTTATTATAGGGGGATTGCAGCGTTTCTACCCTTACTCTTCTGCACTGCTGTTGCCTGCGGCGGTGTTGGGCAGCTGAAGAGTGGTGGCTGCTGGCTGGGAGCCCAGCTTTGAAGGCAGAGGCGAGAAAGGATGGCATGGTATGGTGTTGCCACCCTTACTTCTGCGCTGCTGCCTGTAAAGTTGGGCCTTCAGTCAGTGCTGCCACTCTCCGGCTACCCAGCTCTGAAGGTGGCAGCACAGAAGTAAGGATGGCATGGTATGGTATCGCCACCCTTATTTCTGCGCAGTTGCTGAGAGGGCACTGCCTTCAGAGCTGGGTGCCCAGCCAACAGCCGCTGCTCTCTAGCCACCCAGCTCTGAAGGCAGCACAGAAGTAAGGGTAGCAATACCTCAACCTCCTAAAATAACCTTGTGACCCCGTGCTACTTCCTATGGGGTCAGGACACCCAATTTGAGAAACGCTGGTCTCCCCCTCTGAACTCTGTACAGTATAAGGTAAAAACACATAAAAGACAAGATTTCATGGGGAGAAACCAGATTTCAGAGTCCGTGATGCATTTTTCATGGCTGTGAATTTGGTAGGGCCCTATATATAGGAAATGATACGAGGACTTATACATGTGCAGCTATGTCTTTACTAAGTAGAATGGGGAAATTAGCCTCAGAAACTTTTCTGCTGTTTACTTTGTGCTCCTCATGTTGGATCTTTATCCTGTAGTTTGACCATTGGCCAGTTGAGGTATGCTCGAAACAAGGCTTTACTGTGAAGAGTGTCAGCTCAGGCAGCAGACAGGGAGACTAAGCATTTCCTTTTACTTCTCAGGCTGCAGATCTTTCTGACAGAGTGTGGTGTTGGCAGCAGTGTCTACTCTACCTCAAAGCGAGTCTGGAAAAAGTGTAGGCAGCTGGAAATGCCAGCGCTTAGCAAAAACAGCAGCCAGGCAAGCATCCATGTCAGAAATGTTTTGCTTGGTTTAGTGATGTAGCAGAGTTGTATTTATGGTAGGAAAAGTGTGTTCGGACTCCCAGTGTTCTCAAGCTTTGAAGTGTTCAGAGGTTGTAGCAGCCTTTAGCTCTCCTGGGACACTGCTGGATGCCTTACAGGTGGTTTTACAACAGTGTTATGCATTATATACAGCAGGGGTAGGCAACCTATGGCACGGGTGCCAAAGGTGGCACGCAAGCTGATTTTCAGTGGCACTCACACTGCCCGGGTCCTGGCCTCCGGTCCGGGGGGCTCTGCATTTTATTTAATTTTAAATGAAGCTTATTAAACATTTTAAAAACCTTATTTACTTTACATACAACAATAGTTTAGTTATATTATAGACTTACAGAAAGAGACCTTCTAAAAATGTTAAAATGTATTACCGGCACGCGAAACCTTAAATTAGAGTGAATAAATGAAGACTCGGCACACCACTTCTGAAAGGTTGCCGACTCCTGATATACAGTATAACTGAATATCTTCATGCTGAGTGGAATATTGGATGATGGGGAGAATTTGCTAGGATTTTGGATGTGTTTTGGTAGCGCTAAGGACTTCTCTGTTTTAGTGGGCTTTCTAAAATCAAAACATATTTTTGAGTGGTCATTTCACAAAGTGATATAGTTAGAGACAATCATTTTTTCTTTTTCTTTTAAAAATTCTGTTTTTTTCACAAGTGTGAAACATATGTCTCTTCTCTAATTTCTTGATCACAGTTTTCTTCTAATACTGTATTTTGTAATTTCATTAACAGTGTACAAGCGAAAAAAAAGATATGACTTTGGCTAATGTCAGGCACGTAGTCTCTGAAGATAAATAGGAAAGTTACTCTACTTATGTCTTCCTATCAGCCTCATTCCTTGTCTCTCCAGTGCTGTGGTCTGCCAATGCCTTGCTTCTCTTAACGAGAGACTGTCCATTTATTTTTAATTATGCCTAGTTAAATAAGTTATCTGATGGAGGGAAAACAAAATGCAGACTTGAAGTAAGGGGCTGATTCGCCTCTCATTAAAATCAATGGGATTTTTGCACTGACATCAGTGGGAGTTGTTGGATCAGGCCCAAACAGACTGATAGAACCCACTCTGACACCCACGAGAAATTTATTTTGGTTTAAAAAAGGAGTTTCCTAGAGGTCTCTCTTCCCAGTAATACCTGGATGATTTGTATGCTTAACTCCGAGAAGGTGTTAATGTTAGCTGCTTGAATACATGCATTGCCTGTTAATCGAAAGCATATATTTATATCTGATTTTCTAATGCTGATTGGAGTGTGTATTTTGGGTAATGCTTTGTTAGTTCCGAAGACTTAGTGTATCACTGTGATTTTATTTGTAGGTTAAATACAGTACTTTGATCAGACCATACTCTCACTGCCCATAATAAAATGTCATGGTCCTCCATTAGTTAAAAAGATTTCCCATTAACTTGTAAACCAGGCTTATGAAGATGTATTTTAGGGTCAAGCTGCCCACAGAACAATTTGGCCCACTTGTAGAAGGAAAGAGATGTTAGGATGAAGGATTCCAATTTTCGTTACTTCTCCATGGTTTCTATACTCCGGTTGATGCGCTCCAATGGCTGCTGCACTCTGTGTGTTGGAACTGTGTATTTCATATTCACTATAGAACGTGGATTTTGGCATGTACAACGACTGTGATGGAGTTACCATTTGTCATTAATCTTCCATCTGTTATAGAATTAATTCATGTAGTATACAGGAAAGATTTTCCCCAAGGTAAATTGTTTAGTTAGGAATGCTTTATGAGTAAAACCGCCAATGGTGCAGACTTTTGATATCTCGATTTGGTTGATTGATTTTTTTTTTTTTACAAAGACTGGGGTTTAACTGTAAAACATTGTCTTGATCTTTGATGGCTTGCCAGTCTCGGTCACTGTCTTGTGCTTTTTTCTCTGAAACTGGGGAAACGTGTGAATTACTGGTGGGAGAAGACTATTTTTTAAAAATACATTGGTTACATAGAAGTTGTGTGACTTAAATAGTGAGGGTTTGTTTTGTCTGAAAAATACCAAGAATCTCTCTAAAATACAGATTCATTTGTTCTTAAGTTTATGTACAGTGCATATGATACACAAGCACCACATTGTTTCTAGACCTGCTCCACAACTTTTATTTTAGCAATGACAGGTAACCACTTTCCTGTAATCCAGGAATGTCCTTCAGTACACGTAATTGGACATAAAAATCAGGTAATTTATCAGTGAAATATCTGTAATTGCCTGTGAATTTTTTCTTTCAGTGATTTGCCTTTCATGCTTCCTTCTTTTGTGGTTTTTTTGGTCATTTCAATATTATTGTTACTGGGTTACCGAAGGAATGGACAGATTTAACTAGTCAAACCTCCTTTGTTGAAATGCTGTGGCTTGATCCTTGTTCCATTGAATCCAATGATATCTTGCCATTGATTTCATTAGGAGTAGAATAAGATCTTTCCTTTCACATATTATGGGGAATAGTTATATCTAGTCCTGTTGTGTCACTTCTTTTGCTCCTTTCATTTGTTGCATTTGTGTTTCTAAATGATGTTATCTAAATCTGTTGATGTTTGCATCTGTTATACTGCATGCTTAATAATTATTTATTATGTGTTTGTTTATTCATTAATTCGATGTTTTTCCCTATTAAAATGAAATGCATGCCAGTGGTCACTTGTTAATTACAGTTGCCTGTCCTAATAGTCATTAAAATCTTAATTCAGCCAGAAGTTCCCCCACATATATTGCATGGTATTATAAACAGCCTGTTCTGTTGGCCAGAAAAAAAAATCAGAAGCCCCACTGGTACCTGTTATTAAAAGGTTACACTATATATTTATCAGCTTAAATGTAGGGTTGGGAGGAAACAGTCATTCTTGAATTATGTAAGAAACGTTGTACTGTCCTTCATTTTAGGAAGTGATAAGATTTTTGGGAGAAACTATCAACCACAAATACTCTGTAGTGGTCTGGTCTAATTTGAATTATTCCTCCCACAATGGGGAATCTAGTGTAAAGTTTCTATATTAACATAAGCATGTCAGAGCAATTTAGGAAGTAGTATTAAGATTTAGGAAATGGTGATAGGATTTGAGTCTCCATGCAGCACTAAGGTCAGATCAATGACCTAGCTGTAATGTTCTGCACTATTGAGATTAACAGAATTACATTTAGGATGATGTTTTGTTTTGTAGCATCTGCTAGTAACAGAGCTGAGAAATATTTTGAATTAACCAAAAGGATATTAATGAAACAAATAGAGACAGAAGATATGCCAATAATTATTTTTGCTACCCACCTCCAGTAGCTTCCCACGGACACACACACGATCTGAAAAAACTATCCATTAGTAGCTTGTTTAGAAAAAGCCATATGCTTGGTTACTGTCAATCGCCAATTGAAGTACACTTATCACTAGAGTTGAATTAAAGCATACAGTTAAAAATTCAGAAGTATATCACATTGCTGCTGTTCTGATTTTGCCAGATGCATGCATCACTCGTGAACAACTGTAACAAACTTCCAGAGTTATTAGCATGTTACTGGCAGAAGCTACAGAATAAAACATCATCTTGGTAATGGAGTTTGTCATTCAGTACCCTGAATGCAAAAAAAAACAACAAAAAAAACCCCAATATGGAAGCAAAACAAGCAATCATACCCACCTATGGATTAGAAATCTCAATTCTGCTAGATTGCTGCTGCAACAACCTAATTAGTCAAATATTTCAATAGCTCTTACTGTAGTTGATCAGACATTAATGTTTTGAGATTGGAAAAATTATTAGGATCTGGACAACTAGGTACAAAAGTGTGTGTGGCTGTGTACTTTACAGGGGCACAGTCAATTGGAAAAGCATACTTCTCTGGATTATTTTTACTTATATTTTTAACAATAACATCTAAATACTATAACTGAAAGGGACTAAAGAAAAAAATAGTTTAATGTGTTTTTTTTCCATTCATTTGCTATGTGCATTTGTCAGTTCTATATGGTTGGTTTCACTGTTTACCTTGGATAGCCAGTCAGAGTGAAATTCTCCCCTGTGCTAAGGTCCAGCAGAAGACCAGTGCACCACTTTAGGTTTTAAAGGAGACTTAAGTGGTACATAAACCTTGTGTTGACTTTCTTCATGTAAATGAATCACCCTTAGTTACTTTCCTCTATTTTGTGTGGATCTTTCATGCAGCACAAAGAAGAGAAAAACATTATACTGTATCAAAGTGAGATTATAAGACAAAACTAAACAACAATGGCAAGGAGGACTCAGGGTCATGTGAAGTACCTGCAACAACTTCAAGTATATATCTTTGTGGGTGCTCCACTGTATGAGTGTATGCACTTGTGCTTTCTTGACCGGAAATTATAAATAGCAGCGTTTACAGTTCCATGTCTGTGCAAAGCTGTGCCCATGCTCCCAAGTGAGAGCATATAAAGAGTTGCAGACCTCAAAATTATTAGCTTTTACATTGAATGTGTCCCTTTATATCACTATTTTCTGATGGGATTATCCAAAGGATATGATTTCTATCCAGTTGCTGCACACATTGACTTAACTTGTGCCACTGTGAACTTTCCATGTACCATCCATTGTTTACCACTCTGTAACAGAGCATTTTTTAAACCAGATTTACAAATGTGTTACTACCTGAAGACTGTGGAAGGCCAAATGTTGTTGTAAAATTATAGCTTAGTGGATGCTTCTGTCCAGCAACTATGTATTATCTCTTTCGATTGACAGTCCTGTGAAGTCAGTTTACATTGAAAAATAATTTTTTGTGTTCCCAGTAGAGGGAGCATTGAAGACCTGTTCTTATTCTGCGTTCATTGCCATATTACTTGCATACTACTGCAGGTTTCTGTTGAGTGATGTGAGGCAATACTGCTCTCATGGGCCGCAGTTGAAGCCTACACGTTGCTCCTAGCACTTTCTGGCTGAGACAGCAAAGAACTGAGTATTAACCTTAAGGCCATTGTGCCAACCCCGCTTTGTTTGTTTGTTAATGGTTAAGGCTCAGAGCTGTGGAATCTTTGTAGTGCTGTCTCTGGTTATGTGGACACTCTGATCTCCCCATTACATCCTTTCTGTCAACATCTGTGTTTCATTTTCCTGTCCTCCTTCCTCCTTTGTTAACCACTATCATGCTAATCTATTGTCTCTTCCTTTCACCGTTGTCATATAGTTTGACTTGAGTAACATTTGTGTACCTTGCCATGCCAATAAAGTGTCATTTGATTAAATTAAATTGATCAGCAGTGGCTCACCATAAGCATGTTTGGTCACAGGTTTTGGTCACAGGTTTTGTGCTGGTCATATGGTGTCATAGCATTTCTAGTGGGATACATTTTCCCTGCTCTCCTTGACTTCAGATGGAATAATCTTCCTAAAAGCAGATAAAGGCATCCACTCTGTATTGAAGAATCCTGGGACCAGGGGAAATAGTTGGTCCTGAGTGTATTGATTGAAGAATTCTACATATAAAAACCTCGTGACGCTGCTCAGTAATCTCCTCATGCCAGAAGACAGACAGACATCATATAGTCTTACAGTTCCTGGGTGTGGAATGGCTTTCTGTTCCACCTTGAAAAGAACTCCATCCTAAGAGAAATTGTGGGGACAGAGTATGTTCTGCATGGATGTGCTGGGACATCAGTACATTAGCTTTCAAGATTTCATCTCAGGCTATCCCCAGACATCCCAGCTAGTTTTTAATCCTAAGGAAGTGATTTGTGTTTGGATCAGTATTGTTCAAATAAAGAACTGTTGTGCCATAGGTTTTCTAATATGATGCCTATAAAAGTGTCATTTTTGTGAAGCCAATAAATATAGCTGTCGGGATAAAAAAAACTACATGGAAGTGAGCACAGAAGTGCTAGACTGAGCCAGCAGTTTTCCCCTGCTTGTTCATTATGAAACAGTCTTTTTGAGGTGTGTGATAAAAGGCTGAATCTTGCTCTACTTACTCAAGTAGTATCATTGAAGTCAACTGTCCTACTTGTGTGAACAGTTTGAGCAAAGTCCTTTTCTGACTGATGAAGGCACTCTTTTCAGTTGATCATTTTTAAACCGTAGGCTTGTCCACCTGGTCCCAGCATTCCAGATCTCGACACCGGAGGAATTCATGCTCCAGACATGAAGACCGAAAACCTTCTGAGGTATTTCTGGAATTATACTTGCATATTGCTACCTCTGTCTAGTAAAACACACACATGCCTTGTTAAAGAATAGATTTCTTCCTAACATATTTTCTTTCCTTTTCTGCTCCATCTCAGCTGGCACCCAGCAACCTTTCCTCTGGCCAGGAGATCAGGGAGTTCAGCTGCTACCACAGTCACTGCCAGCACCAAGTTAGTTTTTAGCCATGAATACTGGGCTAGTTTGGTACCAGCCCAACATAGCTCTGAAACTCTTTCTTTCTTTCTTTCTTTTAGTGGTTTGGGTTATTTGTTCTTGATTTATGGTGAACAGTAAAAGTTTATTTTAAATCGTTTCATAGCCTTTATTTGGCCTTAATTAATAGTTTTTATTTGTTAACAGACTTGTCAAACCAGACATCTGTCTCTCTTAAGCTTCATATGCAGTGCTTTGAGGAATTCAAATCAAGGAAGAAAATGTAAATCAATTTGAACTTTTTGGGTGGGTCATTTGTAGGCACCAAATGCATATGACCCACTGCATAAAAGTTTGCAGATGCCCTTGCCTGAACTGGTCTGAGACAATCATTAGACCTCAGACTGCATTGTGGCTGAAAACAGGGTATTTGCTTCAAAAGGTGAAATTTCTTGGGTTAAGTCATTTTCACTGTGTCAAAGTACTTTAAATGCTTCAGTGGCTGATGTTGGGGGAGAGGCATATTTAGCTAGATTTCATGATGACAGTGTACTTCCTTCTCCCTAGGGATAATCAGTTTTTCATGGGGGAATTATGTACGCTGTTCAATGTATTAAAAACACAACAAGAGAGCCACTTGACCATCAAGTAAATGATCAGAGATAACTTTTCAAACCCTGATCTTGTCTTTCTTGGCCCAGTCCTATTTTTATGCTGTTTCTTTCTCCCCTCACGCACACATACTAACCTGTGGCTCTTCCAATATTCTGTTTTTCCCTCCCTTTGCCTTTCTTCCCAGTCTGAGAGGTCTTTCTTTTGCTTCCCCCAAGCTCCTGTTTGTTCTTATTTCTTGTATTGTCTCTGTCTGTGACAGCATGTTGTGCTGATTCCAGTGTGCCAGCAGATAAGTGACACTCACTAAACTCCCAGGGTGAAATCCTTGCCTCATTTGAAGTCACTGGCAGAACTCCCATTGACTTCAGCAAGGCCAGGATTTCACCCTCTCTCTATCTCTGAAGTGCTATGTGCCAGTTCTTCAGCGATAATGATTTTGTAAACTTCTTTTGGCTCCAGGCACATTGATTGCATCAGAAATTAGCAGAGCAGCAAGGACAGTGACACAAGGCAGAGAGTCTTGGAAAGGATTTTCTTGATGGTCAAGTATTCCATTAACAACTTCTCGTGTGGTAACCAAATAACTAGCCACAAACTATCAAACTGAAAAATGTTCATATCTTGTTTTTTACTCAAATCACTAGAAGTACAAAATCCTATGTCTGGCTCTGCTAGTTTACTGGGAGAGCGAGTTTGTTTTGTGGATTCTGTTTCATTTCTTGATTGCAGCCTCACAGGACTGATGGTTTAGATTTTTAAAAAAACATTTTATTGTATTACATTATCTATATTCATCCTTTTCTTGAGAAACTTACAAATTAATACTTAATTGTAGTGGGATTTATTCTTACAAAAATGCAGACGTGCACCTGAAATTAAAAAAATGTCATCACTGGGTGTAAACAGTTTTAAAAATAAAAATAAATAACGCTTGGATGTTCCCCAGTTTGAAATCCAGGGCATAACAGAGAGAATGAGAGAGTGGGGAAAAAAACATTCGGGCGTATCATGTGGCTAGACTTTTTATACTGTATTTCACTGTAGAGATTTTTTTCCCCTAATGATCAGACTAATGATCAGTTCCCTAAAACAGGTAAAAAAATCATAGATGAGTTACTGTAATTTGAAGTGTTTTAATGGCATATGAAAGAAGCCACTATCCCCAGGGAAGGCAGCCTTATGATTTGTGTAACCACAGTGGACGCACATACCTTACAGATTTGTGCTTTATCCACAGCCAAACACAACTGTTGTCAGATACTAACACAAAACAGCCAATATGGAAGTTGGATTAGGGATTCAGCACAAGAGTAGCAAGTGTGAAGTAAATTTGCATCATTAGCACTGTTTGGAGAATCTAGGAACAATGTCTTGCCTTCCTGAAAATCTGCCTGAAACTTCATAACTATACAGTATGAAGCTGGATATGTGTCTTGCTGACTATACCTGCCATAAACTGATGAGTTTGCATATGGACTTTTCTTGTGGTTTTCCTGGCTGGTGCTGGATGGGCTGATTCCCTTGTTTTGTTTGGCAAAGGGCTTGGTTTACAATCTTACATTCTTGTTTTCATTGCTTGTTTGCTTTAAAACCTGTTGCACATCCATTCCTTTGCATGTGGCATTAATTAGTTAATGTATGTAAAACGCTATTGAGATGAAAAGGGTGAAAAATTAGTTATTACTGTTACGTAGCAGTTTTGGTTGGGGGCAAAGGGGGCAGGGAGTGCTGGAAGATGTGAAGGCAAGTGCTGTCTTGCTATTCTCATGCCTGTGATATCACCCTTCAGTTTCTGCTTCACTGAGAGACAGTGGCAAAGTAGGCAGAATGGAGCTGCCACAGCAGCAGCACAGCATACTCCTCACAAGGGTGAATCCATGTTTATTTCCTTCTATGGCTTGTTAAAGACCGCATCCCTGCTTGTTTATGGCTGATAACCCCAAACTCGCCAGACATCCTGCAGGTTTTAGAGGCTGATGCCTTAAAAAGGCAAAATGGAATTGTATGTGTTATAGTGCAGATGGTAGGTGAGCGAACATTAGTGCTGAATGTGGAGATGCCCCAAGAGATCTAGTCTGAAGCTTGTTTTAGTTGATCTTAAAGGTAATTTTTTAAAAAAAAATCAAGACAAGCTGCATTGCTTAGAATTTGCTATTGCAGTTGGTCACGTTACAGTCATACCTTGTTTTCTACCACAGAGAATTTTTAGAATTCTTTTGGATTAGTCAGGGATCTCGTAACTTGAAAAGCACAGGGCTCAGTCCTGGTCCTGTTTAAGTCAGTGGGAATGTTGGTACAGTGCTCAGATGGAACCGGATTGGGTCCATTGTTATCGATAGGTAATGCTACAGTTTTGGTGCGTGATAGTGAGAAGCTTTGAGCACCTGCAATTCTCATTAAATTTAGAGGGAGTTACAGACATGGGGCACCACTCAGGCTTATGCCTCTTTCACAGTGTGAACATTAGGAGTCATAGAGCTGTCAGCCTTATGTCCGTTATATCTGTGTCCCCTTCTCTCTGCCCCCTGATGTGAAGTTAAATGGCTGTCCTGTAATAGGCTTTTGTGTTGGTACAGTGACCTTGTTATGCACTGCTCCATGGTTACCCTGGAGCTGTGAATCATAGAGTGTAAATATCAAATGTCAGTATCTCTGTTCTTTCTCTTGCTTGGTTTCTTTGCAGGTGTTCAGAACGGACTTGATCACTGCCATGAAGCTACCCGACTCCTACCAACTGAACCCTGAAGAGTACTATGTGCTGGCAGACCCCTGGAGGCAGGAATGGGAAAAGGGAGTTCAGGTGCCAGTTAGCCCGGAGGCCATCCCTGAACCAGTAGCGAGGTATAGTTTGGAGAAATATAAATAAACATATATACGCTTAGGCCATCAGTTATACATCTGGATGCCTAGGCTCTAAATTAATATTTAAGCATCTAGTTAGAAATGGCCTGATTTTCAGAGGTTGTGACAAATCCTTTGCCTCCTATTGAAATCAGTGGGCATTTCAGGTGCTCAGCATTACTGAAAATCTTGCCACTTCTTTTTAGATAGCTGAATATGAATGTAGGAGCCAAATTTAAATTACAGACCTTGGAGAAAATTGCTGGTTTTAATTTTGGTTTTATGAAGTTTTCTAACCTTTTTCTGTTTACTTGTAACTTAAATTACCTTGCTGTACAACATTGCAGCTAGATTAAAAAACTTTCAAATTATTCAGAGCCATCAGGTTGGGTACATAGTTAAGCTACATAAATGTGAGCATTCACATTTGTTACTGTAATTACCGTAATCTTCCCTCTCTTTGTTACACTTGCATGTTGTGTCTTGTTTCAAATGAGACTGTATGCTCCTTGGGGCAGGGACCTGTTGCAAACATTTTTATTCTGTAAGGTAACTTCATTGTACTCAGTTATAATGATTCATTAATGCATGTAACTGTTCTTGTTGTTGTTTGTATTGTGGCAGTGCCTACAGGCCCCAATCATGGAACGGGAGCCATTGTGCTAGGCTTGGTACACACTCACAACAAAAAGATGATCTTTACCCAGAAGAGCTTTCACTGTTCAATAGCTTAATTGGCTGAATTCTGCGACAAGATAAAATGGGGTGGGAAAAAGCAAGAACTGTCACAGATCATTGTTTTTTTTAAGGAGAATACATTCTGAACCAAACTCAAAATTGCAGAAGTTTTGGTCATGGACTATGTATGTATATACATTTATTTAGTAATCAGAGTTGATACATGTGCCTTCTGGAGTAGCACGCTATGCAAACCTGTTCATAGACTCATAGACTTTAAGGTCAGAAGGACCATTATGATCATCTAGTCTGACCTCCTGCACAATGCAGGCCACAGAATCTCACCCATCCACTTCAGTAACAAACCCCTAACCTATGTCTGAGTTAGTGAAGTCCTCAAATTGTGGTTTGAAGACCTCAAGCTGCAGAGAATCCTCCAGCAAATGACCTGTGCCCCATGCTGCAGAGGAAGGCAAAAAACCTCCAGGGCCTCTGCCAATCTGCCCTGGAGGAAAATTCCTTCCTGACCCCAAATATGGCGAACGATGCATAAAGGGGTATTAAACCCTGGAGCATGTGGCCGCAAGGACTCACCAGCCAGCACTCTGCGGAGTGCAAGAACCCTGTTACAGATCCCATTCTCTATCCACAATAGCCATCACGAGAGCCACCGTCAGGAGTCATATATCCGTTGACGAAATCAAAGATCCAATTGCCAAATTATGGCCATAAATTCAGGCATATCCCTATCATACCATCGCCCTCTCATAAACTTTATCAAGCTGTTAGTCGTTAAAGCCAGAATCTGCCCCCACTACTCCCTTGGAAGCTGTTCAAACTCACTCCTAATGGTTAGAAACCTTCATACTATATTATCAAGTCCTAAACCTTCCTAGTGTCCAGTTTATATCCATGTGTTCTGGTCCACAATTGATAAGCTTCTGAAGCTTATAAATCTATTCCTCTTCCGGCTCCTACTGATATTTATCCTTTGATAGATTATGTAAGAGCAATCATATCCCCTCTCACCTCCTTTCCATGCGTTAGGGCTAATCAAGTGCCCCAAGCCTCCATTCTTTAACAGTCTACCTATTCATTAACGGTAGTTTCCATCCTCGGCTAATCATCCTAGTAGCCCTCTCTTGTAAACCTGTTGCAGTTGAATTCATTGCCTTCTTTATAATCAAAATGGGAGAACCAACGTGGCTCACAAGTAAACCAATGAGGTCTCACATGACACTATAGTACATATGGTACTAAACACCTTTCCTTAGTCGCATCGAGAGTTGAAGTGAAATGCTGGGAAATAGGCCGTCGTCGCTCGATACATCAAAACTGCATAGCTTTTTAACGGCCATATACATCTTCCCTTGGCGGCTCATATTATGCTGTGATCAAACCAATAACTCTGAAGTCCTTCTTTCCTCCTTCCGTTACTTCCAGCTGGATTTGTCCCCCAATTTATAACCTAAAATTCTTGTTATTAATCCCTACAATACGATGGACCTTGCACTTTGTCACTATTAAATTTCATCCTGTTACTACTGACTCCAGTTAAAAGTCATCCAGATCTTCCTGTAGGATTCCGCGTCCTTCTCTGTGTTAGCCAATACCTCCGCAGCTTTGTGTCATCCGCAACTTGTATTATGCACATTCCATTTTGTTGTTCAAGCGTCAGTAATAAAAAATGATAAAATGGTCCCAAAACTGATCCTGAGGAACTCACTCGTAATCTACCTTCCAGCCTGACAGTTGCACCTTCCAGTCGACCCTTGTGTCTCCCCTTAACAATTCTTAACCTTTCAATTTCATATTGATCCCCATCTTTCCAATTGGTAAACTATAATTCCCCATGAGGGACCTTATCAATGCCTTACTGAAGCCAAGGTAAATCTAGATCCACTGTGTTTTCCTTGTCTAAAAAGCTGTTACCTTCTCAAAAGAAGGAGAGTCAGGTTAGGTTATGGCACATCATACCTGTCTGTAGAAACATGTGTAGATTTTGACCCCAGATTAACATTGGACGCTCAATGATTGCCATCAACTAGGTTTCTCCTTCAAAATTTTTTCCAAGACCTTGCATACTACAGATGTCAAACTAACAGGCCTATAGTTACTCGGGTCACTTTCATTAGCCTATTGTAATAACTCACATTGGAGTGTGCATTAGCAGTCTGTTTGTCATGCCTTGGGTGTGCTATGAGGCTGTAGGCCACGTGTCTGTAACCATGTAAAAAATGCACCAATAGCTTACTAATGAAGGGCTTATTGCAGTTAGAGCCTGGCTGCTTACTGTAAAGAAAAAAAAAATTTTTTTTGTGAGGGCTTATGTAATGTATCCTTCCACTGTGGAAAGTAGTTGATAGTAAAAGAATTGGCGAACTTACCGGTAGATATTTATATGAACAACAAGAATATCCACAGTTACTTTAGATAGGATACAGTTTTTATAAGGGTCGTAAACCCTTATGTTTCAGGACATGAACTAACCACTAACTGCCTGAGTCAGGAAGAAACTTTCCCCCTAGGTAGGTTAGTGCATAATTGTCTATATGCACTGGGTTTTTATACTAACATCTGATGCTGGCCACCGTTGGAGACAGGATACTGGGCCATTGATCTGAGTTGCCGCTCTTCTGACTCTTTGGGTTGTTTCTCACTCTTCTTACTTCCCAGGAGCCCGGCTTCCCTTTCAGTAGCAAGTTGTGGCCCAGCTCAGTTTCTGTTATAAAAACTAAATAGGAAATAGTGGATAGCTCCCTCTTTAGTTTTTATAATAGGAAGTGAGACTTGGCAGTTACTGCTTAAAGCACAGCTGGGCTTCTAGGAGAAAGGGATACGGGTCAGTTAAAAAATCCACTGTTTCATTGTACCAGCCCCTCTGCCCATCTTTTCCTTTCTGTGGGGAAGGTGATGTTTTGCTACAGAATTTGATTTCCCTGCTGTGTGTTGCTATGCCCTGTTTTCATATTTTTCAGATCAAAATACTGTATAACCTCACAAGAGGTGGAAAATACTAACGCTGTGTAAAGAGCCCTCTGCCCTGCCTACCTTCCCTCACCTCTTCCTCTTACAGGAAGGAGTGGAGTAATTTGATTCTCTCCACCCCTGCTCGTCATGAGGATTGTGGAAGCATCTTTTTTTCCCCTCTTCCTGCTGCTTTTCACGTGTGTAGGGGACAGACTAGGGTTGGTTGGGGTTAGAGGAAGGGAGCAAAATGGTCATTATTGCTCATTAATCCATCCCATAGTTAATACCAAAATGCTGCAATGATTTTGGGCATAATTTTAGGAAGAGGGAAGCATGACTGTAAAGTGAACTAATGACATTCACTGGCAGTTGATGTGGAGTAGGAGGAAATACATTTCACAGAGAAATTATTCTTGTTATTACGGTGCTCAGAAGTGAGCAAGGTGCTTTGTAGGAGGAAACCAAGAGACAGAGTCACTGCACTGATGCAACCAATTAGGGTAACAAACAGTAGGGATGGGATGGGGTGAGAAAGAACCAGGGTTACAGCAGTATGTCCATGTGGTAACTCACTGCTAGCATGTGCTCATACTGATTACTCAATTAAATGTTTTTGTGTACACAGTAATTATTATTTTATTACTCTACATCATGAAGATAAAAAAATTGCCTTTTGCAGGTCCTATGAGAATGACCTGTTGAAAGCCAAACTACCTGTTCTAGTCTGTTCATTCAGTTCTGGTTCTTGTGCTGTGCCATCACCATGTTATCCAAGCATGGCACTATTTTGGGCAGCATGGGCAGGATGCTGCCTAGATAGCTATAATTTCCCCACAGTAGGGGATTTAGTGTGTAGAAGATTTGGAGAGCAGTGGTCAGGCTAAAACAGTTTCCCTGTAAGGTGTAGTATATAATATTGCAGTTCAGTATAGTACAGCCAGGACTGGCTCAAGATACCAGGGGCCATTCATATACTGACTGATACCTCCCCTGCTGAAAAGCCCAAGATCCAGTGTATGACTTCTCCATGAATTCTGCTTCAGATTCCTATGATGTACCAGAACTGGTTTGGTACCATGATGGAGGCTGGACTAGATAAATGTGTCCAGAACTGGATTTGTATAGCTATAGGGATAGTGGATCAAGGGTTCTTGTTGAACAGGAGAGAACATGCGCTATGTGCCAGCTAGGTCACAGTACAGTGAAGGACATGCTACTTCCCCCATGGAGCTCTCTCATGAAGTAGTTCATTCTCCACACCATGAGGCACTGGAACATGGCTGCAATAACCCTCACACTAGCACTAGTAAGGCTGCCGTGATCTGGGGACTCAGCTGGAGGTTGGGTGCATTGCCTGAACTTGATCCAGATATAAGTTCTATTTTTTCTGTAGCATCTTTCATACAAATCAAATCTCAGAATGCTTAGAGTTAAATAATAAAGGAGAGACTGTGGAATCTCCTTTGTGAACTTCCAGAGAACAGTGATGTGGATAAGGCATATGGAACCTGCTACCTGAAGGCAAGGTGTTAGCAGCGCAGCTGCTCCATGGCTACTATTCCAGCCTATGCACTGGAATACACCTTTGCCCCTGTGCACTGCATATGCATTCTTTCTTAGTTACTGGATTTGTATAGTCACAGAAATCCAGGCAACTCAAATGTAGAGCAAGTTACACTGTTTTAAGTGTTTTGCTCTGTTTCCAAATTCCTTACAATTAACTTTTAACAACTGTGCTTATGCACAGTTTGAACGTGGTTGCAACCAAAATATGCTTTAATTAGGTTTGGCTTGCCACTGTGGTGACCCCACTAAACCATATAAGGTCATACGACAGCTGCAGCTGAATTTAAAAACAGTGGATGGATTTTGTTCTAAAGTCTGGCTAAGTCCAGTTTTAGTGATTTCGCAGGGGGGAATGCAAATCCCTGAGAGCCTGGACTTAAATCTGAGCAGGTAAGTGATGGAGGGACTGATTATAAACAATTTTATGAATTGTCATGATTATTTCCTTGTGGAAAGGTATTTAGGACGTCACAGAAATGAAAATTACAGCTATCTATACAAATTACTGTAAAAACAATATAATTTAATAGAGAATGTTAGCCTGTGTATGGAATTTTTAAACCATCCTATAGAATTTAATTGAGTAGTGTTCAGTAAGTTGGTTTACAGCTATTATTTTAAATTTAATTCCCATGCACATAGTACCTATCATCATGTTAACAGTATGGCCTATGTGGCTTTAAAGCATGTCAGTAACAATTCCATTTAAAAGTAGCAAGTACCATGTCCTCTTGCTGGAGATGATTTGTAATCTCTCTTCTCTTAGATCCACCTGTAAGTCTTTTAATGAACTGGGATTTAAAAAATGTGAATTATTTTATGTAGTATTGCCGGTCACTTTAAAATGATATCTGAATGACTCCTTCTCTGTTTTATGTACCCATCCTTACTTCCTGCAGCACTGTGGGACTTTGATGCTACAAGATTGCTGGGGATTTTTAATTGCGTAGAAAAAGGAAGTGCAATTTAACTCCCAGGCACTAATCACACAGCAGAATTAAGCATTTCCCAGTCTGTGCTAAGGGATTTAAAACCTGGTATAAGTAACATCTGTATTTACTATTTCTTCAGGGTTGTGTCTGAGACAAAAGCAGTCACATTTACAAGACCCAGGAAGTACATCCTTTCTTCAGGTTCTGAGCCTCCTGAGCTGGGATATGTTGACATTCGAACTTTGGCAGACAGTGTGTGTCGCTATGACCTCAATGATGTGGATGCAGCATGGTTAGAACTGGCCAACGAAGAACTGAAAGAGATGGGTGAGAGAAGCCTCTGGTAAAATTATGCACGCTGCTGAAGTAGGCTGGCAGTTTTGTGCAGGGTTTGTGGGTGAGAAAACTGGAAAGGAAGAGAGGGGGTGTAAATCATGTAAATTAGGATGTAGTTTATTTGTGATCTTATTTTTAAAAACCACTAGCCTTTAAACTCTTATCCCCAGAAGCCCTCAGTGAAGGGCGGCATTGCTACTATGGGCTAGATCTGTGGAGAATATCAGCCCTATGCATAGCTTCATTAATGTCAGTAGAGTTGTGCTTGTTTACACCAGATCAGAATTTGCCCCTTTCCTCCCCACTCACAAGAATTCCCTCAAATAACCCTTTTTTTGCCGTTGTTTACTTCCTTAGAGATAATATCAAAATAGACAATTTAAATAATATGACTATCTGTCCATCCATCCTTTTTTGCTTGCTTGCTTTTCCATGCCTCCCTTTCCTAAAATGGAATGAGAAAACTCTCAGCCCCTCTATAGCTATGGCTCGTTATTTTTTTCTATTTGGACAGAAGCAGAGTAGCAGACAGAAGTGTTTGGGAGGTTTAAAAACAGAAGCCAGACTGTTTGGGGAGTGAGACAGCAAAGAATTGGCTCAGTGATTCCTTTTGAAAATGTCCCAAACTCTATTACTGTGTCCCTGCTTTTCAAACAGGAAAAGGGATTTGTCCTGGTGGGGCTGAGGGTTCCCCCCAAGAAGAGATTGCGTGTGGGGGAAGGGAAGAGAACAAACCACTTCTTTATTATGATGTGTGCTCCAAAAGTGGGAGCACACTATGGATTTTACTAGGATTACACAGGATGTAAGTCAACGCAGAATTTTGACCAAAATGTCTAGATACGTGAGAATATATTGTGCCAGCTAGAAGGGTTTTGGATATTTTGGTGAGCACAGATAATCCTATTGAGTTTCATGCTGTGGCAAGTCCCTAATTTGGGTTATGGTTACAGTTTTATGGCTTTACCATTGACTAAACAGTTACAGCACCTGGCAAGCCAGGGTCATCTGGTTATAAACTTGAAAAGAAATTATCCTGAAGAAAACCCACACAGAACAAACAAAACTACCAACTCTGACCTGGTCTCATGTTCAGGCTTTTTTACCCAAATCTCAGGTCAGGCGTATTTACATACACAAGGTGCACTACATGATGTCAGCCTTAGGTTACACTTCTGGCTGCTTTTAAAATATTCAGCTTTATTTAAACAAGCACTAAAAGTGAGCAGTCTGAGATACTCATTCATTCTCTTCAGCTCTCTCTTTCCCCTTCTCTTCCTGGAGAGAAGGGGGCTGTTGAGCCTGAAGGGAACCAGAGGGAAGGCTAGCACAGCACCAATTACAGGACAGATGTACATGAAAGTGATATAGGGTGTCTCTGTAGGGAAGGAGGAAGGAGGCATGGGGTTTACCCTGCAGCCAGTGGCAGATACAGTGACCACAGAGTAATCCTCTGCAGGCTCATTCCATTGTATGAACTGATCAGAAGGCAGGGGAGAAGAAAGTTCAGAACAGAGTAAACTGAAAATTCCTACTTGTGGGAGACCATGTCAGATGCTAGGAGAAAATAATTCCCTGTGTTGGGAGAACTGTGTCTTTAGAAGCCTGGCGCCCCATTATTCCCAGCTTCTCCTGATTTCTTTAAACATTCTGGGACAGATTTAGCTCTTGGTTATACCATTGTAACTTTAGTGGCGTTGATTTATGCTGGTGAAATTCAGGTTATCTCCTGTGAGCTACAGCAATATAGTCTAGGGAAAGCCATGATTTGACAGGTTTTACTAGCTTAACATGCTCTTGCGGTAGATTTTTGTGAATGATATGCCAGTGCACAGTAGTTTGTTTGCTATAATCCTTTACACATGTAGTTATTCTGTAAAAAGTGGGGAAGAAATTCCTTCTTGGCCCCAGCAGGCAGTGCATGCAAGGCCTGAAACATGACATTTGAATTACTCTTATAAAATTATGCATAGCAAAAGATATTATTAATGGTCATTAAAATGAGTAATTACTTATTAATCTCCAGCTGTAGCATTTGCCTGATCTGCTGTGGCAGTGAATTCCAGAGGTTGACCTGACACACTCTGCAGTGCTCTTTTTGATGTTTAAAATGTGTATTATTTTTCCAGAAGACCAGATATAAAAATATTAAACTTTTTGATAAAAACTCTCATTATCATTTCTAAATTTATAGCCATTAAATTACAGTGAAGTACAATTGTGAGGCAAATTCCAGCTAACTAAATCTATAAGGTGGTAGAGGGTACTGGATTGGCACTTACTGCTGTTGTAAACTACTTTCAAACTACCTACTGTACTAACTCATCAGCTTTCAATCCCTCATCACTCGTTTTCCAGAATCATACTTCTCTGCCATTAGGGACAAATTCTGTTCTCTTCCACTGTGGAAGTACTACAGGAGGGCAGAATTTTGTATGCTGCTTGTTCAGCTGCCCTGCAGCCATGGGGCCAAAAGGGTGAGGGCTGGGCTGGAGCAAAGCAGAGTATTCACTGCACTGCAGATTCTCCAGACCATTTCCCCATGATGAAGGAGGTACCTTTAAGTTGGCAGACTCATTAGAAAGTTTCTTCTCTAGCTCTGTGATTTGAGGGAGCAAGGGATTCCTTCTCCATCTTCCTGTGGAATTCCTCAGAACCCATGTGAATTAGTTGCTCTGAGAGTGAAGGAGAGGATTTGCCCTTATAATACACATGTCAAGAGTTTTCTGTCTTCAGTATGGCATAGTAAACAGTAATTATTGGGAGCAGGATTAAAACCAAAGGATCTTTGTTTTTCAAAGCCTGTGCCCTTTTGCAAACTTCCATAAGGCTCTCATCTTGGAAGTGCCGGAGGAAAATTGGCCTTGGTGGAGGAGAGAGCTTGCTTTGAAGTAATACTTCTTTTTCAGACATACAGGTGACTGTGGCCTGGTCTACATTATGTGTTTATACTGATTTTAGCAGCGTTAAACCAATTTAACGCTGCACCCGTCCACACAACGAGGCCCTTTATATCGATATAAAGGGCTCTTTAAACTGGTTTCTGTACTCCTCCCCGACGAGAGGAGTAGCGCTGAAATCAGTATTACCATATCGGATTAGGTTTAGTGTGGCCGCAAATCAACGGTATTGGCCTCCAGGCGGTATCCCACAGTGCACCACTGTGACTACTCTGGAAAGCAATCTGAACTTGGATGCCAGGTAGATAGGAAAAGCCCCGTGAACTTTTAATTGCATTTCCTGTTTGCCCAGCATGGAGCTCTGATCAGCACAGGTGGCGATGTAGTCCCAAATCCAAAATGAGCTCCAACATAGACCGTACGGGCGATACTGGATCTGATCGCTGTATGGGGAGACAAATCTGTTCTATCAGAGCTCCGTTACAGAAGACGAAATGCCAAAGCATTTGAAAAAAATCTCCAGGCTATGATACAGAGTCCACAAGCATCATGTTGTTGTTGCCAAACGATCGTACGCGAGGCCAGCGAATCGTGAATTGTCGCTCTAGAGGAAGGAGCGGGGACTGAGACGGACTAATTACCCACCG
Organism: Chelonoidis abingdonii; assembly: GCF_003597395.2. Taxonomy (NCBI): domain Eukaryota; kingdom Metazoa; phylum Chordata; order Testudines; family Testudinidae; genus Chelonoidis; species Chelonoidis abingdonii. The sequence continues at coordinate 47,009,445 of NC_133773.1, forward strand.
CGCCCCGCGTTCTCCATAAAGCTTGTATTCTTGAGGGCTGAGCTCCTCCGATGCCTAGGGTCAAACACGATTCGAGGTGGTTTCAGGGTATATCTCGTCAATTACTTCTCTGTCCTACCCCCGGTGACAAGAAAGGAAGAAACATCGTTTCTTGACCTTCTGTCTTTCAACGTCTCTGTATGTCTTATCTGCATGCTTGCTCATAGACACGGTGCTGGGCTGAAAGCGCTACTCCTCTCCCCTCCCTCTCTCCGGTGGCAGACGGTACAGTGCAGTAGGAGTGGTAGCCATCCTTGTCATCATCCCATGTGCTCCTGGCTGGCCTCAGGTGAGGTCGGCCGGGGGCGCCTGGGTAAAAATAGGAATGACTCCCGGTTATTCCCGGCAGATGGTACAGAACGGCCCTCAGTCTGCTGGCAATGCTCCTACTTATAAAGCCCAAAATGCCCTTAGTCTTCTTGGCAACAAGGGCACACTGTCGACTCATATCCAGCTTCTCGTCCACTGAAACCCCTAGGTCCTTTTCTGCAGAACTGCTGCCTAGCCATCCGGTCCCTAGTCTGTAGCAGTGCATGGGATTCTTCCGTCCTAAGTGCAGGACTCTGCAGTTGTCCTTGTTGAACCTCATCATTTTTCTTTTGACCCAATCCTCTAATTTGTCTAGGTCCCTCTGTATCCTATCCCTACCCTCCAAGCACTGTGATTAAAATGGGTAAGTCCCACAATTAGATATTGTATCTCGTACAGCTGGGTTCCCCATATATTTGAATATTTATTTATTTCTAGGTACTACAATAAAGTCCTAGCCAAGATCAGGACCTGATTGTACCAGGTGCTGTGAAAATGCACTACATCAAATAAATGATTGCCTTATCTGGGTTGCTGATTGAAACATATCAAAATGTACCTGATAGATTTTCCATTGGATTGTATTATCATCATTTTGATGGACAGTTTGTTGCTCAGTTGAGGAGTGCTTTGATCCTAGAATCACTCTCAAAAGAGTCACCTTTTCCTAAAACAATTGAGGTCACAAAGTTGAAACAAGCAACTGTAGATAGTGTTGTATGAGAAGGAAGGAGAGTGAGATCAACAGACACAACCCAGAGAGGTGGGACTTGCTTGTGAAAACTTTGAGGGTTTCAAATACTGATTGAAATGAGTAAATGTCCATTATTTCAACACAGATCTAGGGTTTTTGACATTTTTGCCATAACTACGCTACACTTACTCTCTAATGTTTGCCATGGCAACCCTACAGCCATAAATTAATCCTCTACACTGGAGGTGGGCTGGCATATTGTGCCATTTGCAGCTTATGGCTCAACCTGGGAGTAAAAGCTCAGCCTTTGATACATTGCTGGAAGGAACTGGGGCTCCAGATGATGTTACCATTTTAAAAACAATCCATTGTGTTGGATTAATTTCCCAGGAATGCCTGAACTGGATGAGTACACGATGGAGAGAGTCATGGAGGAATTTGAACAGCGATGCTATGACAGTATGAACCATGCTATTGAGACTGAAGAAGGGCTGGGGATCGAGTATGATGAGGACGTTGTCTGCGATGTTTGCCAGTCCCCAGATGGGGAGGATGGCAACGAAATGGTGTTCTGTGACAAATGCAATATCTGTGTACACCAGGTATAGCATCCAGATGTAGAGGTGGGAGTGGCCTTTTGGGAAGCTTATATGCTGGTGCTAAAGGCAGGCGATGGGTGGTTACAGAAATATCTCAGAACTATTACTGTTAAAGACAGGTTTAAACATAACAGGCCAGATTCCTCTCTAGTGTAACTCATTGAGTTTAACTGAGTTACACCAGTAGTGAAATTGATCCATGGGACAAGCTCACAAGTGATGTAAATATAGATTATACATTAGTAAATGTGTACATTTACTACATTACATGTTGAGAGGGCAAAAGGGGGGAGTGTAGCAGGAAAAAACAACCAATTGTAGGTTGTAAGAAGATATAAGATTAAAATGGGGGTGGTGTTGCTTTATCTAACAGCATCTTGTACCCTCTAGCTGGTTGCTTTTGTTGCTATAATCATGCCCGTTTTGCTACTAAGTTTGTTCATTACACTAGTTTACACTAACACTACCATCTGCATTCCCAATGAATTTGGTCCAGTTGGTTTTGTTCTACAGATTTGTCTGCAATTTTTTGGTTTGGTCCCTCACTTTCCACACACAAGCCACGTGATGCACCGAAGTCCTCTTCTTTGGCAATATATTTGCAATACCAATAAATTTGACTGAAAGGAAGAGGAAGTCTGAAAAATGATGACCTCCATCCAACCAGTAGGAAACCAGGGAGGATTTATAGTAGTTTAAACTTAATTTGTCATCAAGCTTCTTATTAACAGTTGGTTTGTTCTATGTTGGGGTGACTCTGAATGAAGCAGACCAGGGATTTGAACCTGCACCTCTCACATGCTAGAGGAGTGCCCGAACAACTAGATTATTCTGGGGACAAGACAGCATGACATGTCTTTCTGTGGAAATTAAACAAGCCTTTCTTTGTATGGAAGAAGGAACAGATATGTTTGTAACACATCTGTTTCCTTGACTGCTCCATTGTGAAAGAGACCTTGCTGTGGGTCTTCTTTCTCTCCATCCCTTAAAATGTTTGCTTTGTCATTAAGCAGTGGGGCAGCTGTGATGTTTGATAAGCAAGGAACATTTTTTTTTCTTGCTCCTCGGGCTAAAGTTACATAAATGTATTTGCATGTACGGTGGGGAAATGTATCTTTGAGTGTGGCACTATGGTCTAAGAGTTTAAAATTGGCACATTGATAAATCTGTAGCCATTCTGTCTTGAACTGTGATCACATCAAATCTTACAAGGTAGAAAGGGTCAGAACTGGCAATAGTATGGTTGTAGGTCTCCATAGACACTGCCAGTCTACTATAGGATATGATGTTAATTATTCAATAGATGTCACTTTACCCAATGAGTAAGAATTGAACTGTGCCTTGGGGACATCTTTCATGTCATCATGTCATTTTTCAGGTGAGATGCAAAACTATTGTCCTATCATTTGTGGTCTTTAAAGATCTCATGGGACTTAATAGCTCCAGTGTGCTGGCCAACGTCCAGCTCAGATATCTAACCACTCACACAGCTATCTAAATTTCCCTTTCTGTTTAAGTTGGTTAATATATTTTTCACTTCCTGTCCTAAACTGTTGTGTAGTGTTGTTTGCATTGTTAAACAGCTGGAGGTGGCTCCCTTTCAGTGGTGGGGAAAAGTATCTGTGTATAAGGTGTATATGGAGTTGCTACGTTTGTAAAAGTACCTTGTGATCCTTCAGAACAACATTGGCTACGTAAACGTAAGCTAATATTATTATATAGCATGCAGTCCCATAAAGGGTTTTGAGGTTAGCAAAAAGCTAAATGTAAATCAGTTAATACTAACAGGAACATGCTGTTGTTGTTTCCTTTTTCTTCCCCTCCTTTATAAACACGAGTACAGGCATGTTATGGAATTTTAAAGGTGCCAGAAGGCAGTTGGCTTTGCCGGACCTGTGCGCTTGGTGTTCAGCCAAAGTGTTTATTGTGTCCCAAGAAAGGTGGAGCTATGAAGCCAACTCGTAGTGGGACGAAGTGGGTCCATGTTAGCTGTGCACTCTGGATTCCAGAGGTGGGTGTTGATCCAACTGATATACCTATATTCAGATTCAAAGCAATCTTGGCAAAGGACAAATCTGCTCATAACAACCATTATAGCAACAAACATCAGATTTTAACATCCATGCAGCATTTGTTGTTAGGGAGTGGAAAAAAATAAAAACATAAAAACAGGGAAACATTCATTTTCAATTAATCATAGAGGACATAGAGTCTGACAGGATAATACATGATCTATAAGAAAAAGGTAATTACATTAGCTCAGTGAACTACAATACAAATGGCTCATAGGTCTAAAAAAAAGACAACTGCTGGGAAAGCTAATTTAGTGAGAACACAAAGTAAGCACTGTTTGTAGATGGAAACTCAGAATCTGGGTAAGCGAGTATTTGGATAAACAGTGGTAATTCTTGAGAGTTCTGGCATTCAGAATATTCATCCTTTAAAATCACTTAAATTGATGGGATTTGCATCAGAGCTGTTTCATTTTTAACAGGGAAGAAGTGGTTTTGAAACTAGATTTTTTTCTCTTTGTAACTGAAAAACTTGGAACATATTAAATTGGCACATTACCAAGCAATGAAACAGATTCCTCATGCTCGGGGTGGGACCTACAAAGGGACATAAGTATTACAATGTGATCCACAAAGCGTGACCATAGGTGCCTAGTCTCCCTTTACAATGAATGGGGATCCACAGAAGCCAACATGCTAGGTGGGAAGACACCTAAGCTAGCCAGTGGGAGATGCTGATCAGAGGAGTGTATGCTAAGCATGCTTACTGGATTGAGCCCTACATGCAAATGCCTCTCTTCCTCTGGTTCGTGGATCACTTTGTGGCTTCGGCGTGAGATAGGCATCCAGACGCCTAGAGCAAGGCAGCACTCTGCATGCTCAGAGGCATAAATACAGGGAACTCTTACCCTGTAAAACTTGGGTGCTGAGTGAGTTTAGGTGCTGCATGGTTCAGGGGCAGTTCTGTGGATTGCAGTGGAGCCAAAGCTGGGACTTAGGTGCCTAAGTCTGGGGTTTAGGCACCTAAATACGTTCATGGTTCCCACTCCTGCTTATCTTTCACTGTATGTTTTTCATTCTGATGCTTAGGTGAGTATTGGCAGCCCAGAAAAGATGGAGCCCATAACCAAGGTCTCTCACATTCCCAGCAGTAGATGGGCATTAGTGTGCAGCCTTTGCAATGAGAAGATTGGGGCATCCATACAGGTAATAAACTAACATGAGTGTGTTTGTTATAGATGTAAATGTGCATTCTATAGAACCTCCCTGATTCCCTTCCCATAGTTTGCACAGAAAAATGTTGGTCTCTTCCCACATCTCAGCAGTTTTAATAGCAGGTAATGTAGGGAGATTATAGTTTAAGGATTCCTAACTTTTACAAAATATACTTAGGTGTGTTTATCAGAACACCGAAATATAAATAATGAAACCTGAATGACTATACTTATTAAATGAACAAAATACATTTTGTGGTGCATTCTCCTTGCTTTTTAAATAGCACTTGTTCATTTGCTTGTTATTTTGCAAAAGTGAGTAATTTTCTGTGGCCAAAATATTTAAACTTGGATGCCAAAAACAGTGTGCTAAAATTTACTTGCATGTACGTTCAAGATGATTGTCAAAGGCTCAGAGAGAAGTTAGACTCCCAGTTCCTCTTGAACATCTTCCCTCTGATGAGCTGCTTGATTTTCAGAGATGGTGAACACTTGCAGCTAACACTGAAGTCAATCAGAATGTGAATGCTCAGCACTCTTCATGATAAGGCAGTGAATCAGGTGACTAAGTATGGATTTAGGCCCCTAACTTTAAATACCACCCAACTTTAAACATTTTGGCCTATATGTGTACCAGGGATTAAAGTGAATTGGTCATGTCTGCTGTTGTTGGTAAGGAAGGAGTTATACTACCGTAGTCTTTTTGATTTGATAAATAATCAGATGTTGTTCTTCGAGTGATTGCTCATATCCATTCCAGTTAGGTGTGTGCGCGCCGTGTGCACGTTCGTCGGAGAAACTTTTACCCTAGCAACTCTCGGCGGGTCGGCTGGGTGCCCCCTGGAGTGGCGCCGCATATATACCCCAGCCGACCCGGCCACCCCTCAGTTCCTTCTTACCGCCCGTGTCGGTCGTTGGAACAGTGGAGTGCGGCTTAGCTGACCTCCACCTTCCCTAGCTACTCGTAGTTCTAGTTCTCGTTTTTCTAACCATAATTTTGGTTGTTTGTTCTTATATAATTAGTTAGATTAGTTATAGTTACAGTTGTAGTTGTTAGTTATAAGTGAATCAGCGAGGCTTGGGGGGTAACCCCTGCCCCGCACCCAGTGCCGGAGCTCATGCCTGGCTCACCGGGCTTCAAGCAATGTGCGGCCTGCCATAGGCCGATGCCGACAGGAGATCCCCACGACTCCTGTCTGAAGTGCCTCGGGGAATCGCACTTGTCCTCTAAGTGCCCAATTTGCAAGGCTTTTAAGCCACGGACCAAAAAGGAGCGGGACATTAGGTTAAGGCAGCTCCTAATGGAAGCGGCGCTAGCACCCTCACCTTCGGCACCGAGCACGAGCCAGCAGGTGAGCGACACTGCCCCTACGGTTCCGGGCACCGTCGGTATGCCTAAGGCTTCCCGGCACCGGCCGCAGCCAGCACCAAAGTCAACTCTGCGCCGCTCCCTCTCCCCGAGGTCGAAGTCGGCGAAACCTCAGGCTCGACAACACCCGCGTCGCAGCCAGACACAGCGCCCAAGTCGGCCCGCCCGGCACCAACACCTGCCGTGGCACTGCCTAAACTGGCACCGTCGACTCCAGCCCCGCGAGGGCCGTCGAATCCGGCGCCTGGCAGCTCCCCGGCACCCGCCGTGGTAGAGCTCACTTTGCCGTCGACTCCGGAGACATTCTCGGCGGTGAGGGACTTGATCGCCATGACTGAGCCAGCACCGCCCTTACCCCTGGCACCGCTGGTGCGGGTACCACCATCCATGGGCAAGCCGTCCCTGGCCAGACCGTCGTCTGTCAGCGTGGCGGACCAGCACCGCATAAGGTCGCAATCCCGGGGGCGCTCCAGATTGAGACGTCGCTCCCGCTCCCGGCACCGCTCCCAGTCCCGGCGCCGCTCCCCACGGCACTGGTCGAGCTCGCGGCGCCGATCAACCTCTAGGCACTGGTCGATCTCAAGGCGCCGCTCGGTCTCTCGCTCCCCATCCCGCTACTCATGGTACCGCTCCAGCTCCCGGCACCATCACGGACACCGTTCCTCCCGGAGCAGATCTCGCCATAGGGGCTCGAGATCCCGGTTGACCTCCCGGCACTGGGCTGGTTGCAGGTCCCGGTCTCGCTCTCGGTATCGCTCTGCGTACCGGCACCGGTCTCCATGGTCCCGGGGTGCAAGATCAGTTGGCACTTCAGTGCCGGGGTTTTCTGCTCCTCCGTGGCCGTCCAGGCAGACGTCCGTCTCCTCGCAGGCAGACAGCTACTACGACTGGGACCGGGACATGGAGGTGCCCACGGGGGTCTTTCAGGACACACGTCCTCAGGACGCCAGGCCTCAACAGTGGTCCTTTTGGACACCCTGCGCGTACCATCAAGCCCAGGGTGCTCCCCTAGTCCAGGCCCACTCTGCTACCTCAGAACATCGGGCACCAGAGGCCACCATCTCCCGCCCTCCCACGGAAGAATCGGAGGAGCACGTCCCACTTCCCCTGGACTCTCCGGGTCAGCTGGAGTAGGAACCACCCCAGGAGCATGGGGCTATCCAGGACCCCCTCATTCCCGGGGTATCTTCCTCCTCTTCCCCGGATGAGGCTGTGGCGGGGACCTCTTCTTCAGGGCCTCCGCTGATAGACCTTAGGGCCCATCAGGACTCCTTCGAAGGGTGGCTCTTAATATCAACCTCCCGGTGGAGGAAGTCCCGGAGGTCGAGGATCCTGTTGTGAGCATCCTGGCCGCAGATGCCCCGACCCAGGTGGCACTGCCGTTCATTAAAACCATCCAGGCCACTGCCGACACTCTCTGGCAGTCTCCAGCCTCCATTCCACCGACGGCGAAGGGAGTCGAGAGGAGTACATGGTACCCTGTTATGAATCCCCCCTCTCCCTCCATTAGTTGTCCAGTCGGTCAACGAGAGGGAGCGCCATGGCCAGCAGGCGCCTGCCCGAAGTCTAAGGAGGCTAGGCGAATGGACCTCCTGGGGCGCAAAGTAGCATTCGGCGGGTGCCCCTACAGCTCCGGGTGGCCAACCAGCAGGCTCTGTTGAACCGATATAATTATAACACCTGGGCGGAGGTGGGTAGGTTCACAGAGCTGCTACCCCCTGACTCACGCCAAGAATTTACGGCGTTCATAGAGGAAGGCAAAAAAGTGGCCAGGACCTCTCTTCAGGCCTCCCTGGATGCAGCCGACTCGGCTGCCAGGACTTTGGCCTCTGGCATCACCATGAGGCGTATCTCCTGGCTCCAGGTCTCTAACCTACCTCCGGAGCTTCAATACACTATTCAGGACTTACCCTTTGAGAGCAAGGGTTTGTTCTCAGAGAAAACTGATCCTCGGTTGCAGACCCTGAAGGACAATAGGGTCATCATGAGGTCGTTGGGCATGCATACCCCCGTGACCCAGCATAGGCCCTTTAGGCCCCAACCCCGCCGCCTGTATTTTCCACCACGGAACAGGCAGGACCTCAGTAGGAGGCGCGGGTGGGGTGCGTGGAGGCGCCAATCCGGCCCCCAAGGGGAGCAGAGCCAAGGGCCCTCTAAGGCTCCACCAGGGCCTAAGGCCAACTTTTGAAGGTGCGCCCAGGGACGGCGTACCAGCCTCAAAACAGGATCCTTCTCCCCCCTTCTCCGACCGCCTTTCCCACTTCCTCCAGGCATGGTCCCAGCTTACCTCGGACCTTTGGGTGCTGCGCACGGTGAAGCAAGGATACCACCTCCAATTTGCTTCATCCCCGCCTTCCTGCCTCCCATCGCGGTCCCTCTTCAGGGACCCCTCTCACGAGCAAATCCTCTTGCAAGAGGTGCAGTCTCTCCTCGCCGCAGGAGCCGTAGAGGAGATCCCGATAGCCGAGAGAGGAAAGGGGTTTTACTCCCACTATTTTCTAATTCCCAAGTCCAAGGGAGGCTTCCAGCCTGTTCTAGACCTGCGAGGGCTCAACAAGTGGCAGCTCAAGTTGAAGTTCCACATGGTCTCCCTGGGAACTATTATCCCGTCTTTGGATCCTGGAGACTGGTACGCCGCCCTCGACATGAAGGACGCGTACTTCCATATTGCCATCTTTCCACCGCACAGAAAGTACATTCGGTTTACGATCAACCACCGGCACTTCCAGTTCGCAGTCCTCCCCTTTGGCCTCTCCACGGCCCCAAGGATGTTTACAAAGTGCATGGCAGTCGTCGCCGCACACCTCCGCAGGCAGCAGATACATGTGTTTCCGTATCTGGACGACTGGCTCATCAAAGGAAACTCTCCGACTCAGGTCCATCAGCACGTCAGCGTAATCACGACCCTCTTCTCCCAGTTGGGTCCGCTCCTCAACATGGAGAAATCCACACTGGTCCCTACTCAAAGGCTGGACTTCATAGGAGCAAGCCTGGACTCCACGCTCGCCAGGGCTTACTTGCCCCAGGCCCACTTCCAAGCGATCGTCTCGATCATCCGGGGCCTGCAGGCCTCTCCACTCATCTCGGCTCGCACCTGCCTGGGCCTGCTGGGGCACATGGCCGCATGCACTTATGTCACCAAGTACGCCAGGCTCCGCATGCGGCCCTTTCAAACGTGGCTCCATTTGGTCTTCCGCCCGAGCAGGGACCCTATGGACGTCCTGGTCACGGTTCCTCTGAGCCCCCTCCGCTCCCTCGATTGGTGGCTGAATCCATCCCTGGTATGCGCGGGGATGCCGTTTCAACTCCAGCAGCCGTCGCTGACCTTGACGACGGACGCGTCATCCCTCGGTTGGGGGGCCCATCTAGGTCGCCTGCGGACCCAGGGCCTTTGGTCCGCCCAGGAGTTCACGCTCCATATAAACGTCCGGGAGTTAAGAGCCGTCCGCCTAGCCTGTCAGGCATTCCAGCGAGTTCTTCGTGGCCGTTGTGTTTCTGTGTTTACGGACAACACAACGGCCATGTACTACATCAACAGACGGGGGGGACCCGCTCGTCTCCCCTATGTCAGGAGGCCATTCGACTCTGGGACTTCTGTGTAGCCCACCAGGTTACGTCTGGGACTTTTGTGTGAACCCACAGGTGCGAACCGTGGCGTGCCTTTCTCCCGGGAGTCCGCAACAAGCCCTGGCGGATCAAGCCTTGAGCCGGATCCTCCTCGCCACAGTGGGTCAATATATAGGCACGAACATCATTACAATCATTCTTCCGAGTGGGGGTTCCCCTCTTTACGACACTGATTCGCCTCCCCGCATACAGAAAACAGGAAGTGCCAGGAGTTCCCTGCTACACTTCCACAGGTCTCTCCCCGTGATCGATCACGGACGCGTTCCTCCTGCCTGGACACCGCCTACTGTACCTGACACTTCCTCCGTAATCTTCCTTCTGTACCACAGGTCCTGCTCGAAGCATCGCAGGACAAAGCGCATCTGATTCTTGATCGCGCCTGTGTGGCCCAGCAGCCCTGGTGCCCACCTTGCGGTCGGGGTGGCCACTGCCGGTTCCCTTCTCTCTTCCCAGCCTGCTCACAAGCGACCCAGCAGGCTTCCCATCCAACCTGCGTCGCCCCACCTTTCCACGGCGTGGCTCCTGCATGGCTAAACGTGCGGGAGTTGTGTGTCCGCTCGGTTTACAGCATATTCTCCTCAGTAGCCAGGAAGCTTCACCCGCTTCCATGTATTTGGCTACGTGAAGCCCTTCGCATGCTGGTGCAGACTCAGGCATATACCACCCTTAAGAGGCCTCGATTGCCACGGTCTTTAGCTACTCTGGACCTTAGCAGCAGGGCTCGGGCGACATCCTCCCTTGAAGGTTCACCTCGCCGCTACTATCACTTTCCACCAGGCGACGGTGTCATTCTGTCTTTTTCTCACCCAGTGTCTCTCGGCTTCATAAGGGCCTCGGAGCGCATCTACTCCTCCCGACGTCGCCCTGCCCCCACTGGCCTCAGTGTCCTAAGCAGGCTGATGCAACCGCCCTTTCAGCACTTCGGGACTTGCCTCATTCCGTGTATCTGTCATGGGAAGCAGTCCTTCCTGGTGGCCATACCTCGCCCCAGGGGTTCTTCTGAGCTCAGCAGCCCTCACCGGTGACCCCCCTATCTGACACTTATCTATTCTTAGTTTATAACAAACTAACACTCGTTACCCGATTAAAACTCACATAATCTAGTTATTATTTTTTACTTTTCCCCACATTTTTTTTAAGACCTACACGTCTCTCTTACAATGCCCTCACTACCATTCGCTATATAATTTAAACAACATGCTTTACTATAGATTTATTTTTTAGATCCCCTCTACTTTAGATCCACTTCATGTTTAGCTATATTAAAACCCCTCCAAAAATAATAAAAAACAATAACACACGCCTTAGTTATTCTTTTATTTAACGCAAAACCACTCACAAACCCCCTAAAACAACACCACTCCGAATACTGTCTTCCTAAGGACAGGTTGCAGAGCGAACTACATCATAGGCGTTCCTCCCTAAGAGTGTCTGCCATTCCATACCAGCCAGGAATCCTATCCTCCCGCAGTCTCTTTCAAAGCCCCACATCTTTCTCGGCGGCAGCAGAACCTACACACCTTAGATGTGGTAGAAGCTGCTTGCTTTTCTATTTGATAAACCAAAGCCCTTCGCAATCTCCTCAATTGTTATGTGGCGGTTGCGGAGCGCATGAAAGGCCTGCCGTCTCTCCGAGGATTTCCTCTTGGAGGTGACAGCACAGCATTCGCACGTGCTGTGACCTGGCGACATGTATCCATGTTCACGGACTTCTACCGAGCTCAAGCTTCCTCAGCCAGCCTTCCTGGCGCACGTGCCCACAAGAGGATATGCCGTTGCTGCGACCCTGGTTCGATCACGGATCCACCACCTTACGCCCTCCGCACTACTAATGCTGTTGGCTCCGCAATCTAGAGATTGATGCACGCCTTTGGTGGAGCGGTGCTCCAAACTACGACTCACATCTCACTCGAACATCCTCCGCCTAGGTAAGGCTTGAGAAAATCACCTAACTGGACTGGGATTGAGCAATCACTCGAAGAAGAAAAGACGGTTACCACCTACCTTTGTAACTGTTGTTCTTCCGAATTGTGTTGCTTCATACCATGTCTCACAACCCACCCTCTTCCCCACTGTCGGAGTAGCCGGCAAGAAGGACACTGAGGGTGGCTGGGTGGGTCGGCTGGGGTATATATGCGGCGCCACTCCAGGGGGTGCCCAGCCGACCCGCCGAGTGTTGCTAGGGTAAAAGTTTCTCCGACGAACGTGCACGCGGTGCGCACACACCTAACTGGAATGGATATGAGCAACACATCTCAAAGAACAACAGTTACAAAGGTGAGTAACCCTCTTTTCTCATTTGTTGGTCTTTTTAGTTCAGTTATGAGAATTTCTGCCATTGAGCTCCAGAATACGTAGGAAAGGAGCAGTTTGTATGCTTAGAATCTGCTACAAAATGCAAATGAACCATGAGCCACAAGCAGAGGAAATACAAGGCCCTTCTTCAGCTGGTGGTGAACAGCCACAAATCTAGCAGGTTTAGGGGGTGGCTGACTTTGTAGATATTTTGTATTCTCTAGAATCAAAGCTTCTGGCCCTGATTTTCCCATTGCCTTGCACCTTACAGAATCATTTACACATCTGTAACGTAGCTGTCAAATACTAACATTTTGATGTTTATTCTCACTTAGCACAGGTGTAAATGACTGCACAAGGTGCAAGGCAATGGGAGAATCAGGCCCAGCAAGTTCAAGGAAATAACTCTCTCTGTGTACAGTAAAGAATTAATCTTTTGCTGTGTATCCAGCACTAAAGCAAGAACACCAATATCCTGCTTCCTATCACGAATTCGCATTTTTGGCAAAATTCCAATATGGGTCATATATTTTCTAATTCATTTCTCTTTAAAATTTCAATGGGATATGGATTCTTCACTTATTGTAAAATGTTCTGTGGTGTTGCACTATGATGATAAACAGGATCGATCTGCCGCACAGTTATCTGCATTTCAGAAGTGAGTGAAAAGGTTCTTTGTGTATAGATTACATCTGCTTGTGAAATTTATAAAGCACTTTGGGATCCTTCAGGATACAAGACAATATGTAGATGTTATGTTAAGGGGTGATACCTCTGACAGTAGTGTTAGAATATGTAGAGATCTACATTACATATTGCTTAGATCTGAATCTTAGTTCTATTGGTATCACTGTGAGAATGACCACAGGTGTGTTTGAATGCATTTTAGAGTGTGTAGTGTCCTGCTTTTGCTGGGGAAAGTAAGACTAGATGACCTAATTGTAGGCAGAGTTGTGCTATCTAGTAATAAAAAAAAAAAAAGTACATAGCAAAGTGCTTTGAAAATGAAAAGTAAAGCTCAGAGTTTTGAGTTGAGATCACTGGATCATCCCACTCTCTCCCTTGTTCTTCTGTCGTTGAGCCATTGATGGCATATACTGGGAAGATTTATAAAATAGTAGTTCAGCAGACGTTCCAGTGAAACCTTTCAATCTGTTTGTCAGAAGCCTTGTTTGCTGTTTCCACTTCAATTAAGGTATGAAATAATATACATACAAAGTAAAGAAAGTTAATCTGTCCACTGTAGTTTAATAAATAAAACAGTCCTGTCCTCTACCTCTTGGAAACTTGTACATAATGGAGAGATCAGATTATTTTGTCCCCCAATACTTGTTTGAGGTAACTCTGCAGTTTCATACTGAATACAGATTTTTTTTTTTTGGTGTGGTTTTTTTATGTTCTTGCTCTGAAAACCTCTGTCTTCTTAAATAACAGAATGGGATGATATGTATGCTTTATAGTTGCCACTTAAGACAGTCACACATTTAAAAAATCATTTGGAGAAATACTTTTGGTTCCATTTTTCTGTGATATCATCAAAGAGTATTAGGGGGGCTTTGTGATACAAGAAACATGAATGCGAGAGTATTCTCATGGCCTACAAAAACTTAAAATTTGTGCTGTGAAACTTGTAGATAGCAGGAAAAACACAGAATTTATGAAGTGTGTAATAAAAAAGGTAATAATCAACTGAATGAGTGGAGGGAGAAGAGGCAGTTTCTCCAGATATGTTTTATATTATGAGCTGTTCACAGTAATTTAAAAAGCAAGCTGCTTGATGTGTGCATAGGGATGCGCAGAAAGCAGTTGCTGCAAGCTGGGAAAAGCAAGACTGCATTTTCTTCCCAGTTCAGATTTCCTTCAGATGAGACAAGCTTTCCTCTCTACTCAACAGAACTTTACTTTTGATACAAGCAAATTATTAAGAAATCATAGTAGCATGGAATTTGCTGCAAAAAGCACTTCTTTTATGTTGTTTAATATCCAACTGTGCTGCTGTTGCTCTGTTTGTCCACAAAGCATTTATTTGGAGGAGGCGAAAGGGCAAAGAGGGTTTCACCATTTTTCCTATCCCTTCTAAGTATTGATTTTATTAAAGAACATTTATCTGAAACCTCTGCAGTTTAAACTCTGTAGTATACATTTATCTGACATCTGGCTGCTGAGTCAACCTGAGGAGGAAAACCCAGAGGAGACAGATACTTGGCTTTGTTACAAAGCACTGTATAAATATCCTGCTGCAGTGTATTTCTCTTTAAGGTTAGATCACTTGAGTTAAGTATAGTTTAGTCCTGTCATAGTTAGTCTGTGACAGTCCTTTCCACTTTTATTTCTCTGTGTTGGGGGCAAGGGTCCAAGTCAAGGGGGGATTTTAAAAATCTTTATTTTTCACTTTGCAAAAGAAAGTTAGTTACAGTTAAAATCAAGTGGTTAAAGCAGTTTAGCTCCTTGGTGGCTGCATTCAGTGGGAGATAGGAGAGAGCTTGGGAGATGACACACGCTAAATTGATGATAAAAGAAAAAAATCCCACCCGGCTCTTGCTTTTTAAGTAGCACTTGTTCATTTTCTCATTAATTTGCAAAAGTGGCCAGTTCCAGGTGCCGTGAGAGATTTTAATTGAAGTATCAGACTGCCTGGGAGCCACAGAGTATTTCCTCTCTGGAGTGCTAGCACAGACAAAGGGGATCATTTTGCCTGTCATGATATTGCTTTAAGTGACTGGCTCCAGTGACCATAAGAAACCTCCTTTTGTGGAGTTGCTCATATTGAATTGTATGATAAGCCTATGGAGAAGTTAATCGCTCATGTCTGCTAGACCACTACATTGTTGCTTGACCTGACAGCATTAAATTGCAAACCTAATAGTGAGAAAGTACTTAGCTTAGATGCAAAATCCAGTACTGTGGTGTATTGTACCGCAGTTGCACTGGTGTAAGCATTGATCTCAAAGGAGTCATGGCTGTGCAGGTATTTTGTGCATAGTGTGAGACTTTTTATTTAAAACGTTTGTTTTTTAAATTTTTTTCTGCAGTGCTCGGTGAAAAACTGCCGAACAGCTTTTCATGTCACATGTGCATTTGACCGTGGCTTGGAGATGAAGACCATCCTGGCGGAGAACGATGAGGTCAAGTTCAAGTCATACTGCCCCAAGCACAGCTCCACCAAAAAACTGGATGACGAAAACCTCTGTGAAAACACCAGCCAGGAGAATGAGAATGGGACACAGGACAGCTCCCCTTGTGCCCATATAGAGCCCTTCCACAGCCTTGATCAAAACCAGGAGGAGGCCCACAGGGTCAGTGTCCGCAAGCAGAAGCTCCAGCAGCTGGAAGACGAGTTCTATATGTTTGTCAATGTCTTGGAAGTGACCAAGGCCCTGCGGCTGCCTGAAGAGCTGGTGGAGTTCCTGTACCAGTACTGGAAGCTCAAGAGGAAAGGCAATTTCAACAAACCCTTGATCACCCCAAAGAAAGATGAAGAGGACAATCTGGCCAAGCGGGAGCAGGATGTTTTGTTCAGGAGATTGCAGCTCTTCACGCACCTCCGGCAGGATTTGGAGAGGGTAAACCAATGCAAGTTTATGCTTGTGAGGCGAAAGTGCTGTGTTTGCTTAGCTGAGTTCACAGCCTAAAATCAATGATAATATATTCCCTTGGTTATTGCCATAGAATGTGGGCAACCAAATTTTGTTCCAACACAGGGCTGTGAAGATTGCATTGAATTTGTATAGAGCACAAAAAGTTGCAGCTATCTTTTGAACAGAGTGTGTCAGCCTGCAGAGGTGACAGGTCCTGGCAGTTAGTTCCCAGTCTCAATCTGAACAGTTTTGGATATGTTAGACTAGATGACCCTTGCAATCCCTTCTAATCCTAAAATTCCATGTTTGCACTATAGCTGGGAGTGAGCCTCAGAGCACAGGTAGGTAGACTCTCACTAGCTCAGCTTGATGTAGCATGCTAAAAAATAGCAGCGTGGATGTTGTGGCTTGGGTGTCAGCTCAGGCTTTCAAGCCCATCTGACTCTCTGGGTCTGAGCTCAGATGGCTAGCCCTTGTCTCCACTAGTATCACAACATCCACACTGCTCTTTTTAGCACACTACCTCACAAGTCTATCTGCTTGGGCTGGGAGGCTTGCTCCCAGCTGCTACTTAGATGTAACGCTTTGTAGACCGAACGTCAGTTTTGGTGACGTTGTGGGCTCTATTGCAGCCACCTCTGGGTAATATGTTTTCAGTATCACAAGTAGTTAGTTTGTCATACTTTCTTTGGTGACACCAGCTGCTGATGCACATTTTTTCAAACAAACAACACCAAATCACAGTATTTCCTTGTGTCTTTGATGTGGAGCTGGCTTATTTTTACTTTGCTAATAGAACAATGTGATGTCAGCATTTCACCAGAAGTATGTGCATAATATTTTGAGGAGACAGTGGCATGCCATTGGGTTGGGTTTTGAATGTTAAAAAAGTATAATTGAATGGTATCAGCTTGGTGTTTTATCCTTAGTACATCTGCTTTAACAGGATCTGAAATGGAACCTTTGCTCTTAGATTAACTGGCAAAGAGAGAGTTTTTTTTTTTTTTAAGGCCAGAAGGGACCATTATGATTATATAGTAGGGGTGGGCAAACTTTTTGGCCTGAAGGCCACATGGGGTTTCAAAAATTGTATGGAGGGCTGGTTAGGGGAGGCTGTGCCTCCCTAAACAGGCAGGCATGGCCCAGCCCCCGCCTGCATCCAGTCCCCCCCCGCTTCTTGCCCCTGATGGACCCCAGGACGCCTGCCTCATCAACCCTCCCGTTCCCTGACAGCCCCCCCAAGCCCCTGCCCCATCCACTCCCCCAACCTGCTCCCTGACTGCTCCTGGACCTCCTCGCCCCTAACTGCTTCCCTGCCACCTCATCCAACCTCCCCTCTCTTTCCTGACTGCTCCCCCAAGGACCCCTGCCCTATCCAACTACCCCTTCTGCCGGCGGCGCAGTGAGCTGAGTCTGCGAGGGAGGGGGAACAGTAGGGGAGGGGCCGAGGGCTAGCCTCCTGGGCCAGGAGCTCAGGGGCTGCAGAGAACAGGCCCGCGGGCCGTAGTTTGCCCACCTCTTACATAGTATGGCCTCCTGCATAACACAGGCCATACAACCTGACCCAGCAGTTCCTTTATCAGGTCAAAAAAACCTTGTGGTTGAACTGGAGCATACATTTTAGAAAGACATCCAGTCTTGATTTAAAGAGTTCAGGTGATGAAATCTATCCCATCCATTCATAAAACTGTTTCAAGGCTACTCTTTTTAGTAAACATTTATACCTTATTTCAGTTAGAATTTTTCTAGCTTCAATTTCCAGTCAATGTCTCTTATGCATTTTGTAGTATCAGAAATCTTCTGTCTCCACAGGCACTTAAAGGTGTTCAAGTCTCCTCTTAACCTTCTCTTTGAAGAGCTAAATAAGTTGAACTTCTTAAGTCTGTGTGTTCTCCAGATGCCGCAAGTTATTCTTGTGTCATATTTTGTATCCTCTCCAGATTTACAATATTCTTTTAAAAGTCTGGGCATATTATTCCAGCACTGGTCACGCAAGTAATAACGCCTCTTGCCTCCAACTTCACACTCCTGTTTATACATCCAAAGGTTACATTAGTCCTTTTAACCACAGCTTGGATTGGTAGCTCATGTTCAGTTGATTATCTTCTAGTCTGACTCCAAAGTCCTTTTCAGAATTAGCACTTTTCAGGATATGGTCTCTCATACTGTACATGTGATCTGTGCTCTTTGTTTCTAGATGTGTGACCTTGCTTAACTTGCTCACCCAGCTTACCAAGCAAACTAGCTCTACATAGGTGACTTGTCTTCATCATTATTTACATCTCTGCCAGTTTCTCTGTCATCTGCAAATGGGACTCAATACAGGGGTAACTGGATGAAATTCTGTGGCCTTTGTTATACAGGAGGGCAAACTACATGAACTAACAGTAGTCCTTTCTGGTCTTAAAATCTATTAACATGATTTTAAATTTTCTTGGAGGATATTGATAAAGTATGATTAGCACTGAGCCGAGAACCTGTCTCTGTAGAACCCTACAAGAAACAACTACTCATGGATGATTCCCCATTAACAATTACGTTTTGAGATCAGTTAGCCAGTTTTTAATTTATTTAACATGCCATATTGAGTTTGTTCAGTGTTAACCTTTTAGTCAGCATGTCATGCTGTAGTGAGTCAAAAGCCTGAGAGAAATCTATATCTACTTCATCAACTAAATGTGTAATCTCAGAGGAGTTTGCGTTCCACAGAAAGATAACTCAACTGTGATGATGGGGCATATAGCTCTGCAACCTGCTGGGACCTGACTACGAGTGTTGGGCCCAGCTTGGGTGAGATAGGAAAACTACTAGCTCCTCTTGGGCTCAGATTGTGTTGCTTTGCCTCACATTTACCTTCCTGTGGGATCAGCATAGTGGCAGTAACATGCCTGCTTCTGCTGGCTGAAACCATCTCTTTGTGCTGTGCACTGTGGAATATGTGCCTCTTGTTTTGCAGCAGGGGGTGGTGGACAGCAGGCACAGGGCATGCAGCTGCTACCATGCCAACCTCATGGCAGGAAGAGGAGAGCCAATCCCACACTTTGGTGACAATGGCGCAGACTCAGGTTCGGGGTCATGTGGGTTTGGGTCTATGTCAGGCCTAAAAATTAGGCCAGAGCCTAATGGGGAGTTTTTCCATTGTGATGTTTTTGTGTGACTGTCCGAATCAGCAACAAAATCAAGAAAAAACCCTCTACCACAGAAATAAAAATATATATATATATATATATTTTAGAAAACAAACCTTCAAATATGTATCTGTGGATCCCACTGTAGGCACTCATGCATGTGTGATCAAATTTTCTTTTGACTACCAGTGTCTTTTGGTGCCGTGTGTGCCACCTCATGCTCTTTCAGCCTCCCTCAGATCCCTTTTACTGTCCATGGCAATGAGATCAAACCTAGCAAGTGTCTGATCCACTAGTACTTAGCTCGGACTAAACTTCTGCAAAACCTTCTGCGAATCATTAGAACCACATCTGATCTTCTGTTTTGACCAACATGAACTGACCACCAATTTTCTGGACTGAACTTCTCTGGTCAGACCCTTTTGTCCAGGGTTTCCCTAATGGCAGACTCAAGACCTGGGAGCTTCAAGTCTTGTCCATTCTGTGATAGACTATTCCCCCGAAGGAAAGATACAATAGGCATGCCTTCTGTCTGGAGAAATCATACATTTCAAGCACATGACAATATGTTTATTCCTTTCTCTGTGAGGACTCAAAAGTCACAAGCTGGAAGGCTGAAACTCCACCTTCTGTAACAGTCCATGGAATATCTAATCAAACCCAAGGGAGAAAAGCTCCAGTATCTAATTACTGGACAAGCCATCATCATCTACCCCATTCAGTAGACAAGCAATGCTTAAGACCACTGTGGAGAACACAGTGCCAAGAAAAAACCTGGCACTGACATTGGCACCAAAACTTATCTGCTTTAATATGGAAGCTGGTATCACCATCTCAGAAGTTGAGCACTGAAAGGGAATGCTCTGAACACTCAGGCAGAAGCTCAAGAAGAAGCATAGTGTCCTCTGATAAGGACAAATACAGCAAACCCACCAGAGAAAGTCTTTCAGTTCCTTACAGCATCAAGGATGATGATGAACAGACTGTGATGCAAAAGATTCTGCCAGCACTAACATTGACCCCCAACTTGGGATGAAGCTCAGGCAGAACCAGGTCCATGCCAAGACATACACTAGCACCAACACAGATTCTGATACTGAAAGCACCTTACACACTGGTGCTGCCCCTACAGGAAATCTACTCCTCTTCACCATCACTGGAGCATACATTCTCCCTGTCATTGAGCAGGGAACCTTCCCCTCTAAGATTTGCAGTTGATAGTGCTGAGAGACATATGGGCTAATCCTACAGGCCTCAACTTGTCAAGACTCCCTTTCAAAGATTTCCTTTTGAACCACTGTCTGAGTGCTCAATATACCACCTTACTATCAGTCAGTCCTGTGGCCATTACATCAGCCATCTTATACTTCTTTCCAAGGGGACAAAGTGGTGATGAAAACTACACCTCAATTTCATCCCCTCAGTGGTCTTGGAATTCCGCCTGAATTAATCTAACACCTTACCAATTATCTTCTCAAAACTGCACTCAACACTAAGAAAAGCAACTGCATACTTTGGAAGTCTCCAAAGCCTTGCACTGTTAGCTCAACAGGACAAAGCCTTTTAGATTGTCTCCCCCTCTCAATATCTGGGGCAAGCCATCTCATCACAGAGACTCACTAAGTGGCTATCACAGTGCATTTCCACCTGCTGTCAGATGGCTGGTTAGTGTCTCCCTCCGAAAATCAGTGAAAATTTCACTAGGTCACAGGCTGTATCATCTGCTTCAATCTCAGATCTGCTAGGCAGCTATATAGAGTGATCTACTGTCTTGTAAAACATTGCACTGGACATGGCAGCCAAATCAGAATGCCAAGTTCAGGAGAGCAGTACTACAGTCTCTGATTGACCGCAGCTGAAGTTCCTCACTCACACCATCCTTGGAGGATACTGCTTGTCAGTAATCTATAGTGGGATTCACACTGACTACAACAGCTCAAAGAACAATAGCTATTTACTCTACTGTAATTGTGGTTCTCTGAGCTGTTGTAGTCAGTGTGGATCCTACACTCTGTCCTCCATCCTCACTTTTCTGAGTCCCCAGCTACCACAGGCTTTGAATTGTGAGGGAAATGAGGGCGGGTCATAGGCAACCTCATTTTATGTTCGTGCATGGACAAACACACAAGGAAGTACAGAGCGCATGCACAGCCCTGATGGATAGTACAGTGGGGAAAAAAAATCACTGTCATGTGCATGAAGTACATGTGCTCTTATAGTGGGATCCACACTAACCATAACATCTTGAAGAATCAGTTACTGTAGGGTAAGTAACTGTTCTATACAGTGCCTAGTGAACAATTAATAATTTGGTTTCACTTCCAGTTCTTTCAATAGTCATGCTGTCTGTCATACAGTGGCATACATAGGAGCCCTACTGTATGTATTAATTGACCCAAATGAGACTAAAATGGAAGGTTCATGAAGGACACTCTTACAACAACCCAGATTTTGACCCTATAAGCTATTAAGCATAATTAAAAAAGTGTGTGTATGTATATGTATCTAATAGCAGAGAGATGTGTTGTGGTCCTCAAAGATCCCTCATTTCTCCTTTTACTTCCATCTCCAACTTCAAAGACCTCATGTTGTGGCTACCTTCTCTTTATGCAGCCAGCGTTCAATAATTCTCTGAGCATCAGATATGGTAGAGGAGGACACTTAAGAGTGATACATTGCCTCTACAACCGGTTTGCTAAGGAGCAAAAGACAAACTGGGTTCTGGATTCTGATCAGGCCAGCCTGGTACAGTTTATAGCTTTACTATCATGAAACTCAGTGACAATATTATTTGCATTTTCTAGGTTCGGAATCTGACTTACATGGTGACCCGAAGGGAGAAGATTAAGAGATCTGTTTGCAAAGTCCAGGAACAGATATTCAATCTCTACACAAAACTTATGGATCAAGAAAGAGTTCCAGGTATGTTTCACAGATTTTGTTTTCACATCCAAGCAGAGGATGGCAAGCAGTGGAACAGAATGGTTTGACTAAGGCAAGGGTCTCAAACTCAAATTTACTTTAGGGCCAGTGCCAGTCCTCAAATCCTTCCAGTGGGCCAATAATGTCACTGAAAATGGCGTTCAGAAAAGAAAATGTTTATATTGTATTTTTTATTTTGAATTTCTTAGAAATAATAAAACTGTCATACAACGTTATACAGTTCTTCGCCTGCCAGAGAGTTTTTAGTGTTGGCCAGACATCTGGCAGTGCTTCAGTTCTGTCTGTTTGGCCTCAGTGACTGAGTAGTTGAAACCTTCAGGACTGCAGCAATGTGTGCATCAGATAGTCGTGTCCGGTATTTTGACTTTTTTATATTCATTGTGGGGAAAAAAGTGATGGTGCCTTCATGGCTGACTCTGTCCGGCAACTAATGATGCTGCCTCCATGGCTGACTCTGCTTGGCAACTAGTGATGGTATCTTGGCCCCCCCCCGCCCCCCCAAGTCAATGGGAGTTGTGGGGGGCGGCGCCTGCAGCAGACAGAGCCGGCCACGTGGCTGCATGGGTCTCTCCTCTGTGGGTCACAGTGGGGAGGTTCTCAGGCTGCAAATGGCTCATGGGCCAGGACTTTGAGACCCCTGGGCTAAGGTCTACTTACTGTTTTGAAGCTCACTCTTCTTTATAGTCTTATTTAGTTCACTTTGCACCAGGAAGTTGGAGGAAGAAACCCCTAACAAACAAGAGCCAGTATATTCTAAATTTTCAGCTACAACATATTAAAGATGGTCACATGAGAAGCCATAGAAATAGATAAGTGGGCCTGAATTAACCAGCCAACTCTGTGGGACTGAGTGGCTCAAGGGATTGGAAATGGGATGAAGAGACTTGCGCTTTAGCTCACTGCTTCAAAACCTTCCTAAATTACTATAACCAATTTTTTCCTAATACTGGTAGTTTTGTGGGCAGGGACTGTCACCTATTATATGTTTGTTTAGCACCCAGCACGAGGCCCAACCTGGCTGTGGCATTTAGGAGCTACTGCCTTAAAAACATTTAATAGTAATAATAGCTGGTTGGTAGTCTCAGTCCATTTCATAGTGGATGGGTGTCCCCAGAGCTGACAGGCACTCTCATCAGAAAGGCCCAGCACTGAATGGGCGTGAAGAAAGAACTCCCCTTGTTCCTAGAGGTGTTCTTTTCAGGTCATGGTTGAAGCCCATTGGCTTGGGTGCGTGCAGAACCTTTATGCTGTTATAGTTTATGCGGAAATCACACTTCTCTGAAAATGTTTGACCGATTATAGCTACAAATAAGATCTCTGTAACCTGGATCTATGTTTTTGTCCCAGTTTGTTTTCTTTGTGTTTTTGACAACACTTTGTGTGGAGTCAGCTTCACTTTTCTCCCCACTCCATTTGTAGCTTTAGTATTTTCTCATGTTGTTTATACTAGTCTCAAACAACAGGGGAGAGAACATTTTTAAAAGCAGAAGGAAAGTGTGTGGATAAAACCACAAATATTGGCAATATGGATCCAGCAGTAGCTGTAGTCAGTTTTTTAAATCGATTAAACTTCAGGTTGACAGAGTCCCTTTAAGAACTGATTTTTACCAATAACTCTGTAACATCTTTAAACACATTTTCATTTGATTTAATGTTGCTTTTCCTTGGATATTATGGATTATTTTCTGCATTGCCAAGTTCAGATTAAGAAAGGACCGTTATAACTCTGCTTGTCATGGTGTTTTCCAAATGTATTTGTATTCCTTCTTCAACAACAACAAAAAAGCATAAATACGAGAAAAATCACATCCCTCTTCATTTGCCTGTCAAATATTTGACTTTCTGTCCTTCCCAGATTAAACCCTTTCTAAAACACCATCAAGATGAACTCATCTTTTGGACCCCAGCTGGAACCATTGTGAATCTGTTGTTTTCTATTAAAATCAGTTGGAAGGTCTACATTTCAGCACATTCTGCTTAAAACCAAGCAAGTTGCTGTGACCTGTCAAATGAAAGGCACATTTCTACTACTCCAAAAGTGACTTATAGAGAGAGACTCAATTCAGTTTTTGACTAACAGTCCTTCTGAATGAGTCTCTGAGACAGTGGTTTTAAAGGCATGAATTCTGATGGGGGCAGTAAACTGATGTTAAAAAATCATTCCCACCGATTTACTGCTCACTGAAAATATTTGCTTCTCCAGCAGGAAAATGCAACATTGAAAAGGTTAACTAGATTATCCTTAAGGATTTAGTCAGCTGTACAATCAGCTAGTAGAATAATGCATGATGACATATGTGGTAGTTTTGTCCATTTAAGTGAAGATGCTTTTTTCCAAAGAGTTTAATCAAGATTGGATATTTGTCTAGAAGATGTGTTCTAGTGCAAACACAGCTATTGGACTTCATGTGTTATGCAGGAGATCAGACTAGACAATCACAATGGCCCCAAAATCTGAGATACACATTAGCTATAATATCTATAGCGATATGGAAATTGCATCTAAATATAATTAGAACTACAGTAAATAAGAGTTACTGAAGGCTGATCAGTGTCAGATGTTATGAAAGCCATTAAATGCTGGTCATGCTCCAGCATAATTTAAAACAAGTTGGAGGCAGGAAAGAAAAATCCAAAAGAGGAAATGTAGGAGGTAAAAAGCAGCAGTTGTTATATCAGGGAAGTGATTTGCTTTGCCTGAACTGTGAAGTAATTCTCTGTGTTGCGTTTAGGTGTGCCTTCCTCCTCCTCAGCAGAAAACATGGTGTTGTTCAACAGTCCACCTTTGGGTCCTGATGCTCCCAAAATAGAGGATTTGAAGTGGCATTCTGCTTTCTTCAGGAAGCAAATGGGCACTTCTCTGACACACACATTGAAAAAATCACACAAGGGAGACAGAGTAAGGAACAGCTCTGGAAGTGACAGAAAATCCCTGCTCAAGCAGCCCAGCCGAAGGGAAGGTGTGACTCCAGGTAGCTTTTTAAATTTTGAAAAGGCCTTTGCAGAAGCACGCATTGTATCAGCACAACAGAGAAATGGGATAGTTATGCCAGACCACAGGAAAAGAAGAGACAATCGTTCCTCTTATGAGGTAATCAAGGCAGAACTGAAGGAAAAGCCTTCCAAGCACAGCCACAAGCCACTGACATCCACAGAAGTGTCTCAAAGGCAATCAGAAAACAAAAAGTCTGCGAACCATCCAGGTGGTAGGTCAGTACCTGGCCCACGGAGGGATATAGTGCCTAAATGCAATGGATCCCTCATCAAAATAAACTATAACCGGCCTGCGGTTAAAGTGCCTACTACACCCACAAGCCCAGTGAAAAACTGGGGCGGATTCCGAATTCCAAAGAAGGGGGAGAGACAACACCAGGGAGAGATCCAGGAGGAGACCTGCCACCAGAACTCTAACTATCCATACTTGGGCATGGACAGAGTTTTGCCTAAAGACAGGGCAAAAAGCAAACTAAAGACAGACAGGGAGAATGATGGGTATGCTCCTGATGCTGAAATGAGTGACTCAGAAACTGAAGTGACTGAGAAAAAATGCAGACAGCAAAGGCTTAGTCCAAACAGCACGATCAACAGGAGGACAGACATTATTAGAAGAAGTATCCTTGCTTCCTGACTGGACAGTAAGACACATCTTCAAGCACCATGGTCAACAGAGGCACTGCCTGCAAACGCACTCTGTATTATTTATTGGTGTGAGGAGGGGGTTTTAGACATGCCTACAGATTGACAAAGAGATAACCAGTTACCCCTGAGCTGTATAAACCTTTACGTACACTTAAGACTATGATTTTGCCCTTGTACCTGAGTCCTTATAATCTGTTTCTGTGAGAAGTTTAAACCTTTTTTATTTGCAACTTTCTTGAGGAAATAAGATGACATCACTATTACAATGGAATCTTTGGTGGAACACTAAAAGAATTCATTAAACACGTGGGGGGTAGGGGAGGTTGCATCTGTCTCCCTTTAGCAAAACAGCACTGACAAGAATTTTTTCCCTCTCCCCAAAAGCACAAACTGTTAATTTAACTAGTGTGTTCTATATCAAATATGGTTATCAAACTATCCAGCATTACTAAATCCATTACAAATACTCGCTTTCCTTGGACTGTGACATGTCTTTAAGTCATATTTGCCTGCAGAATGTTTTTGTTGTATTAGAGTTCAGTATACATGGCAGCTCTAAATATTCCATAACTCCAGAGAGTTTACATGTAAATACGTCCAACAGATAGTCAGTTTTAACCACAATTATTGGAGAAAAATGAAGGGGACAGGTTAGAGCTGCAGCTGCTTAGTGATACAATAGTAACAACATGAACAGACCCAGTCTGAGCACAGAGCCATAGTCCTAAGCTCTTCAGTTCTGGGGAAAGAAGATAGTTCGTCCACTATCCAAAGGGACAAATTTAGGGTCTACTGCATTCTGTGGAACAATCCACAGAGCAGCTTTAGCATTATCCAGTCACCTACCCTCCAGGAATATGATGACAATTCAAGTGGGTATGACTAACTTGAAGGCACTAGTCAGCATGATTTCCCAACGCCAGCCACTTATGCACTAATGGTATGTACTGGGAAATCCAAGCATCTGACACTAAAGCATTACTTTAAAGAAGGACAAATATATATATATATACACACATACATATATATTTTTAAATAGAATAAAAAGGAAAGGCAATAAGTTGTGATTAGCTCTTTACATTCAGACCAAGATAAAGTGATTTCATTCTGTTCTGGACTAGAATTGATGAGAGAGGGAGCTCACAGTCTGATTACATAACTTTTTAAAATAACTGCCAATGGCAATAACTAGTGAGTAAGCTATCAGCAATAACATTAACAGTACATAGAGAGACTGTTTTGTTTGTGCAGTGAATTGAGTGCACATGTATCATAACAATGGAAGTTATAAGAGCCTGAAATGTTTGGAATGCTGCATCAATGTAAGGCAGGCACAAAATAGTTGAAAGAAAGTTTAAGCAGAAATTAGTTTAGAAATATGGGCAGATGGAAGAATCCCTTTTTCTTTCTCTCAACCTACTGCTATCAGTATTCAGTTACATAATACATTTTAACATTTAACCCCTTCTCACTGGGGCAGGGAAAGAATAAAGAAACATTAGAACTTTGCTGTTAACTTTAAGTCTTCCAGAGAATTCAGTTCACAAAATAGGCTTATTGACATTCCATCTTGCTATGCAAGTTATCAAATAATTAAAAACTTCAAACAAATGCTTCCCTATCATTAGTTCTACTTTTTAAACTAAATTGAGACATAACCTTTTGACACTTAATGGAATAATCTTGGGAAGGGGAAATGTTTGTATTGAAACGATACTTTGTTAAACCTTGCTGCTCCTGAGAAAGCAGATTTATCTCATGACTTTGCTGGTCAGATTAACTTGTTGCACATAACAAAGGAGGAATGGTGGATCTGAGTCACACAGAGATTCATTCTTGACATGACTTAAAATATTAAAATTCTTATTTGATTAAAAATAATTTTTTTATTGGCTATGGGAGAAGAGGGAAGTACGGTTGATTTCACTTTTAACTTTAGCAACATTTCTAGATGAGGGCTAAGTTTATTACTGTAAGGAGGTTGTGATATAGGGAATTGTTTGTCAAGCCATAAAAGGAAAAAAAAATAAATTTGATTCTAAGCAAACATTTAACCTCACATCAGTTTGAAAGAGGTACCTGATTCATTTGCACTATTATGAATGCTAGCATTGTGCAGAAATATTGCCTTATCTGTTTTACTCCCCACACATTTAGGTTAATAAGCTTTCTAATGTTCCACGTTATGCTGAACCAAATAAAATGCTTTCCCCAAACCTTTAATTACAAATAAGCTACAAGGCAAGCTAATTGCAGTATGACCAGCTGTAAAAGTTAGTTTCATGCCAAGCTTAGCGCTCACCAACAGAGGAGTCATAAGTATAGCAGTAACAACCCAAACCCACCCCTTGTGTTTTATTGGTATGGAATCATTCATTTTTTTTTTTTTTTAAGCTTTACCTTTCCTTGTGCAGATTGACCAAGCAATCTCTTTGATTATGATTGGTGTATTATGTCAAAATGTAGGCTAGTTAAACTTTTGTAAAGTTGCCTGGAATGTCATTTGTTAGGGTATAAACACACACAAATCTAAATGAAGGGTTTATTCGTGTCATGTGTGCAAGTCTTAATTATTTTAAAAATTTGAAAAAAAATTGTCATTACATTTGTAAAATCTTGTACAGAAGATTTTTCACTATGTGCCTAGCTTTGGTGTCCATTCAGCTAAAATTAAAAAAAAAAAGGTGCATGAAGAGAAACAGATAGAATCAGAGATAAAAAGTATATGTAGAGATGACTATTTTATATTACTTGGCCCAATCCTGTATTTATTTTACCCCTTTTCTGACGTATTTATAAAGATCTAGTTGAAGACAGCTGTATTTTTTTGTTAAAATATTTAGTAGAATTGTGCCTTTGTCTGTATGTGAATAAATGCTGTACATTTTGCAGTAGACTGGCAGTGTTCAATTTTAAAATCTCCACTTCTGTCCATTCTTTTCAGGTTTATATACCACATTCATTGCCAAGATATCTAAGCAAAGTTAAAATAAACATCATGCACATATGCTTAACTTTAAGTATATAGGCTGTCTTATTGCAGTAAGCTCATCATGTGCTTTAAGGTAAGCATCATGTGTTTGCAGGACTTGGGACCACTGTGACCAACAATTGTCACGTTTGGTGCCTAGTCACAGATATAGCTTACCACTAACAAAACGCGATTACATATGTCTAGAGTGATATGACTGTAATACTTACTTAGTGCTTGCCATATTTTCTTTCTTACGCGTAGCATTAGTAGTCAAAGTTTTTGAAACTGGAAGGCAGCTGAGGTGCACACAAAACCAAGAAATAGTTCATTCTTCCCTGTATTGGTTCTGGAGTGCCAACAGTAGTAAAACATTATTTTAATCATTAAAGGTCAGAGTATGACCCCTCCTTTATTCATATTGGTGAACAATTTCTTGAATAAGTAATCTTACTGAAATCAGTGGACTACCTGTGATTATTTGTTCAGCAGTGTTAATAAAGGGTTCACATACTGCCCTACAGGGCTCACATACTGCCCTACAGAAGAAGTAAAAACTTAGAAGAGAATCTAGTAAGTACTTTTTTTTTAGTCTCTTTGTTATCCTTGCTGTCCAAAACTGCACTGTGAACTTTTAATCATCTTAGTTTGTCTTACGGAAAAAGTGAAAAGCAAATAGAAGTTTGGCAGCTTGGTTAAAATAGCCGAAAATCGACAGAATGCAGAAATGTAGGTTTGTTATAAACAGAAAGAGGCCTAGTTCTTTATATTTTACAAGTGTACCTCTGAATGTTTCTGTATGTGGAATGTTACATATCCACAATCTCTTACTGGTACAGGAGGAAGTTCACCAAATCATTTATGCAACCCAACAGCATTATACTTACTGTATGTTGAAATGGGCTTCCACATTTCAGGTTTGTTACAGGTAATTCATTGCAATCGTAACTGCCCACCAGCCAAGGGTAAGACAAGGCCTTATGATGCCACAACAGTCTATATCGTTTAAACAAGTGCAGCAGTTTAAAAGGAACTACATAGTCTCCGAGCTGTAGGTGAGGCACCACTTTAACAAAAAAATTTCAAGGATGGATGTGCAGGAAAACCCTTATGTCCTAACACATTAAGGCAACATTAAATTTGAATCTTAGTAGATTGTAAGCTCAGGGACTTCATCATTGTCTTATACAAGGCCAGTCAGAGTGGATGTTTAATACTGTGCAACCTTAACTCTACCTGCCTATGTGTATGCATTGTAAAAAATGGTTTCAATTTGGATAACATTACAGGAATCAAAGATTCACAAAACAGACTACGATTATAGGGAAACTCATTTTTATTCTATTGCATTATTTGGGAGATAGTAAGTGGTCACATAAATAAAGGCTGTATTTTAAGACGTGTTCATAGGATAAAGAAAATTACACATTCACCTTTACTTTGCATCCCCAACTGAAATGTTTCATAGTACCACCTTAATGGTTACAATAACGCTTGTTTGCACTCTAATGGAGATGAGGGCTGCTATATTAGAGATACTAGGTCTGCACTTCAAAATATTCATTTGGCTCAGTGTCTGCAAAAAGACATTAAAAAAGAGTAGGTGGCACTAGCTCTTTATTATATATAAAATGATGTTAAAAGGACATTAAGGTTGCAAAGTCAAGCATTCAGAGGTTAAGAAATGCCAGAATTAAGGTTGCCTGTGCAATTTCAGAGCCCCACAGGTCTGAGTCAGCTGAGACAGGCCAGCCATGGGTGTTTAATTGCAGAGTAGACACACCCTTTGTAACCATCTGTGAAGTCTGGTTTAAGTGATTTGCCCAGCACCACGCAAGAATTCTATGGCACAGGCAGGCATAGGACTTAAGTTCCCCAGTGCAGCTTTCAACACAACTATGAGACTATCCTTTCTCTTCCTGCAATGCACTGCCCAATTCACTATATACCTGATTGTTCTCCATCCAATGGCCGTGGATTGCAGGAGCCGCGATTGGCTGGGCCTGCAGACGGGGCAGGTAAACACACTGGCCCGGCCTGCCAGGGGCTTTCCCTACACAAGCGGCGACCCCTGTTTGAGAAACCCTGTTCTACAGCCTCCTCTAGAACACAACTGTTTAATCCCCAGAGCAGGTTGCCTGTATAACCTTAATTCACCCTCCTTCTGTAATTTCATTAAGAATCAGTCTTTAATTACAGGGTGACATACTATTTTCCCCCTCCCAGAACCTGTGCCTCATTCAGTGCACAGACTGGATGGTGTTTACTTATGAGCAGCTATTCAATATTTTATTCTATTCATTGTTCAATGTGTGTCCCCATGCCTTATTTACTGCACACTATTCAAACTCTTAATTTCCTCATGGGCCTTCCCATGGTGCTCATTGCAAACGGTATCTGTGTTTCACGTACACTGAGGAATACATGCCTGACTAACCTAATTGCCTTCTATGATGAGCTAACTGGCTCTGTGGATGAGGGGAAAGCAGTGGATGTTGACTGTAACAAAGCTTTTGATACGGTCTCCCACAGTATTCTTGTCGGCAAGTTAAAGAAGTATGGGCTGGATGAATGGACTATAAGGTGGACAGAAAGCTGGCTAGATCGTTGGGCTCAATGGGTAGTGCTCAATGGCTCCATGTCTAGTTGGCAGCCGGTATCAAGGGTCAGTCCTGAGGCCGGTTTTGTTCAATATCTTCATTAATGATCTGGAGGATGGCGTGGACTGCACCCTCAGCAAGTTTGCAGATACCACTCCTCCCATTTTAGTGTCAGGTATGCTGGAGGATAGGGATAGGATACAGAGGGACCTAGACAAATTAGAGGATTGGGCCAAAAGAAATCGGATGAGATTTAACAAGGATAAGTGCAGAGTCCTGCACTTAGGACGGAAGAATCCCATGCACTGCTACAGACTAGGGACCGAATGGCTAGGCAGCACTTCTGCAGAAAAGAACCTAGGGGTTACAGTGGACGAGACGCTGGATATGTGTCAACAGTGTACCCTTGTTGCCAAGAAGACTAATGGCATTTTGGGCTGTATAAGTAGGAGCACTGCAAGAAGATCGAAGGACTTGATTATTCGCCTCTATTTGGCATTGGTGAGGCCTCATCTGGAGTACTGTGTCCAGTTTTGGGCCCCACACTACAAGGAGGATGTGGAAAAATTGGAAAGAGTCCAGCGGAGGCAACAAAAATGATTAGGGGTCTGGAGCACATGACTTATGAGGAGAGGCTGAGGGAACTGGGATTGTTTAGTCTGCAGAAGAGAAGAATCGGGGGATTTGATGCTTTCGACTGCCTGAAAGGGGGCTCCAAAGAAGATGGATCTAGACTGTTCTCAGTGGTACCAGATGACAGAACAAGGAGTAATGGTCTCAACTTACAGTGGGGGAGGTTTAGGTTAGATGTAAGGAAAAACTTTTTCACTAGGAGGCTGGTGAAGCGCTGGAATGGGTTACTAGGGAGGTGGTGGAATCTCCTTCCTTAGAGATTTTTAAGATCAGGCTTGACAAAGCCCTGGCTAGGATGATTTAGTTGGGGATTGGTCCTGTTTTGAGCAGAGGGTTGGAGTAGATGACCTCCTGAGGTCCCTTCCAGCCCTGATAGTCTATGATTTATTATTTTCACAGCATCCCTGTGAGATGAAGGTATTATCTCCATTTCGTAAATGGAGAACTAAGGCAGAGAGAAATTAAGGTAAAAAGGATCCATTAATTTTGGGTACCTAATATGAGACCTCATTTTTCAGAGTACTTAGTGTTGTTATACAGCACTTTATATGTTCAAAGAAGAAGCTCCCATTGACTTCAGTACCAACTGTAGTGCTCAGCACTAACAAGCTCCTGAGGTCTGATTTTTTTACAGTCAGGCATCCAGAAAACAAGGGGCACACAATTAGGGTATGTCTCCATAGCAGTTAAACAGCCATGGCTGGCCGGAAACAGTTGGCTGGGGCTCAGGCTGTGGGGCTGTAAAATTGTGATGCAGACATTTGCAGGGTCCCACAGCTCTGGGCTCCAGCCCAAGCCTGAATGTTTAACTACAATTTTAGAGCCCCACAAGTCTGAGTCTATATACCTTCTGACTGTTCAACAGCATCCTCTAGAACACAACCATTTAATCGCTAGAGCAGGTCCATTCTGTGTATTTAGAGCCTGCTCTCAACTCCAATGCCTGGACCCACCACAGCCCAAGGCATCCAGAAATTTCAATTGCAGAGAAAATCAGGCTCAGGGAAGATGAAAGCTTCAGAAAATTGAACTGTTTTAGCAAGTCTCGACTGAGCATGTATGAATTGAGGTTTTTTTCAGTCTTATGTCTTGGTCAAATTTGGACAAAAAGGCTACCCTCTCCTAAATTTCAACTTCCTGCATGGGGGTGCTAGAGCTTCTGAAAGACAACAAATCCTGACAATCTTAATAGCAGCAAAATGTACTCTGCCCTGGCCCAGTTTTTGGAAATGGCAGAATTGTTTTGGCTGAACTTTTCCAAGAAGTTTAGCAGGGTTCTAAAGCAACTGAAAATAGGGTCTTATAAAGGGAATTGTCAACAAGCTTTATAAGGCAGTACAGCCTATAATTATGATGTCAATATATGTGTTAATTTCCTTCAGTAATAAAAGATCTGTAATCAACACACCATTTTGAACTGAAAGCTGGGGATACTTGCAGTTTGAACAGCACTATCAACCCAGACCTTTTTTGGTTTGTATTAGTTGCATCTATTATTTTATAGCTTCATACCTCAACTGCATATTCCCTAAATACAAGCTATTTTACAAGTTCCAATATATCACCAGTACACAACCTCACGCAAAATGTGCACAGAAGGGGCAATTTTACCTCTGATTCATGATGTACAGCCTGTAGTGTGTGTGTTAGAAATCACCCCTTCTTGACCCATGCCAGCCATTGCTCTGATGAGAAATGGCTCAAATAGTGCTGAGTTATTCTCTAGCTTGGATTTATTGGTCATCATCTGTGGAAACTGTAAACATTTCAATAAGCCATCTTTAATTTACTAGAACCAGAGAGTGCTTGTTCCTGATTAAATAAATTATTCCTTTGATTTTAGGACATTCTTTCAATTATACTTCCATCTATTGCTGATGGTATCAATAAAATCAGAGAGGAAATAAAATATGAGAAAACAGGCAGCTTTTCTCTTTTATGAAGATGGGCTTTTAGGAATTCAATATATGAATTGCAGCACTGTGATGTGACAAGAGTAGAAATGTTAAAAGACTAAGAGCAGATACTGTAAAATTTGCATGTTTAGTAAAAACTAGCTCTGTATGAGATCAGCTGAGGTGCTCAGGCTCCCTGTTTAAATGCAAAGAGACGGACAGCAAGTGAGGTGCTCTGAGTGAGAGACCACAGGTTTTCAAATGCGCTCTCTCTTTTGGCTTAGTGTCTAGGTTTTTAGTGATGTTTCTGGCATGCTGCCTGTTTTCTGGGAACAAAGATTAATTGGAGTATGTGGTGGCTACAAGGTATAAGGAGAAACAGGAAAGTGGATCCATGCTTATTTGAAAACCAACTTTGAGTAACAGGTTCACAGAGCCAGCTTGCCCTTGGCAGAGTGTTCTGTTATAAATCGGGCTTGGCACTGGGATACATCAAACTGAGGAAGTGATTGTTTAAGAGTATACTCCGTAGTAGGAGACAGCAGTAGTTATTCTTTCTTAAGTACAGTTTTTTTCTTAGATAATTAAATGAGGAGATTTATCCTTGCCTATGGAAGTTGTCTTAACTGACAGACTCTTCGTGGGCAGGAGAGACCCGTACCTGCCAGTGACTGACTGTCTGGTTCTGCCCCTAAAGATGCAAACCGGCTGAAGATACATCTATGCATCTTATTCAAAGGAAGGAAAATTTCAGGTAACCATGGGTGAATTATCAGTCCAAATAAATTTAAGTTGCATTGTACTTTATATTGTAAGCATGTTGCCAGGAAGGAGGAAATATACAGTATTGTGAAAACCTTCAAATAAACACACAAGAAATTAAAATCACTTACTTCAGGCAATGATGGACTTTCAAGGTCTGTCAGATGAATTTTCAAATGTTATATATGCTTAAAGAGAAAACAGTTTTTAGAGTCTAATATGCTAATTTTGCTTCAAATGCCCTTTTTATAATAATTGCATAGAATTTGCCATCCTCAAAGCGAAAAAGGCAAAATATAATCTCAGGAGAGTCCTTGAACTCTTACTTTTTGGAATTAAAATGAATATTTTGATCTGAAAGTCAAGGGAGTGCATAATCACTATAGAGTCCTCTGTATGACTTCACCTAGGCCGTTGTATAGTGTGCTGCTAGGAATAACAGTTGCCACAGGTTCCCATACATGTGCATCCCAGAGAAAGGAGCTGATCACAGAGGTAAGGCACAACTGTGAAGTAGCAATTAGAGTAAGAGTACAATTGGGAAGAGCCTGAGTGTACCAGAGACCAGTTTAGTATCTACATTTTACTCTTTTCAATGGACACCACAGAGGAAACAAACTGAAAAAAACCACAAATAGTGTACTCAAAACAGTGAAAGGCAGGGCAGCCATGTGCAAAATTACCACACACACTCACTATTTGAAACTTAGGACATAACTAGTTTCTCAGTTTCATTCATCAAAGAGGATGCAGTCCATTCTTTCCCATTCACACAATCTGTTTAGAAAGTACATAATTTATTACATTGCACTTGTATAGTAAGAAAATGTCATACAAAATGTAATTAAACAAATCATTTGTACATATAGAGTAAAGGTGTTTATACCTGCCAGCATATTTCTTTAATACTACTTTGTCATGATTGCCATGAAGTAAAAAAAAACCAAACAGCAACACCATACTATGCACAGTACATTTGTGTAATTTTACATTGATGAAGGTAGGCTTCATTCTACATTTGAAATCATTATATTATTTTGCAGACTCTCACTATACTTACTGTAAAGGAGCCACAATTCAGCTTTTATTCCCTCTTGTGCAAATAGAATGGAAAATGTTTGTGCAAATTACACAAGTCTAGCTATGTGCTATAGGCTTTAATGCTCCAATACCATGTTCCTCTGACAGATTTTCCAATTCTTAAGTGGTGTCAATGAACAAAGTATATTTTTTAAATATTTTCCAGATCCACCATGGAGGCAGCTTTTTTTCTCTGCACAGTAATCACACTGAGCTGCAATTAAAAACAAACAGTCAATAGTTTCACTTTTCCATGGAAATCTCAATAAGCAAAATGCCATGGAGGAGACGGAATAAACACAGATAACTGAGATTTTCCTACTTGAAAGAATTCTCAATATATACCCATGGCTGTGACCCTGTTTCACATACAAAGGAGTTTTGAATGACTGAGGATTGGGTAATAGGGGTTGTGCTGTACTAAAATAAAATGTATGAAATGTAGAATTCAAATTATTTTAAAATAATGCAATGTATGTCTAAAGGACTGCATTTTAGTGGTGATTTTTCAGTGTTGCACCCGTCTTTTATGGGTATTAGACTATTAAGTAAAAACCAATCACTAGCTATTTAATAGAAATACTATATTTTATAGATAGTGTCTTTCATTCCAAAACTGCTACACATTCTACTTTTTATACAAACTGCATCACTGAAATGCAAACCTTTGTGGTAGAGGGCAATAGCTAAGAGAACAAGTGGCACATAGCAAACTGCACAATTGTAGATAGATGAAATATGGGTCACAGTTACACAGGCAAACACCTACTCCAAACTCCTACCTTAAGAAAAGGTATGTGGGATCTTTAATGTTGAAACAGAGTAGATAGGACATATTAAACATATGCAACATTTGTATTCAGGACATAATTTGCAGTGGGGCTGTTTGAGTTTCAAGCTTTGAGTTTTCTTTCTTCCTGACACTTACTGCAAAGGTGAAAAAAGCAAAACTACTGTATGTATTTTCCATGTTGTTCATTTCTGCTTATTACCCCTGTCTGTCAGACGGCAGTTCTCCTAATATCCTTGGACCTAACAAATCTAGCTATTTTCCATCCACTGCTTTCCCACTAATAAGCACTAATGCACTCCAGAGGGTTGCACTACAGATAATCTTAGAGGAAGTAACATTCAAGACTACTGAAGTGTAGTAAACAGTTCAATCTGAGAGCACAACGCTAATGAGGAAGGGATGGTATACCTGTTCCATGTGCAGGATAGTTTTCCTGCTAACTGTTTACAGCTCCGTAATTTTTGCCTTGTGATTCTAACATAGTTAATGTTATTACTGGAAGGCAGGTGTGTGTATGGAGGGTATTCTGGTGCTGGATAAACATCAAATTCTTAAGCTGTAAAACTGCCCTCCTGACTTTGTAATTTATGTCCAAAATGTATCATGATTGCTTCTTGGAGCAACTTGTCCTGGACCCAACAAGGACAGAGGCAATTCTTGATTTGGTCTTAAGTGGAGCATAGAATCTAGTCCAAGAGGTGAATGTAGCTAAAATGCTCAGTAATAGCGACCATAATGTAATTGAAATTAACATCCTTGCAGGGGGAAAATGCCAAAGAAACCCACCACAGTAGTATTTAACTTCAAAAAGGGGATTACACAAAAAAGGGGATGCTAGTTAAATAGAAGTTAAAAGGAACGGTCACAAGGGTGAAATGCCTGAAAACTGCATGGAGACTATTTAAGACCACCATAATAGAGACTCAAACGAAATGTATACTCCAAATTATAAAAAACCACACAAAAAACAGTAAGTGGATAAAAAAAAAAGAAGCCACCATGGCCAAACAGCAGAGTAAAAGATGCAGTTAGAGACAAAAAGACATCATCTTTTACAAATTGGAAGTCAAATTCTGGTGAGGAAAATAGGAGCATAAACTCTGGCAATTCAAGTGTATAAATATAATAGGGCAGGCAAAGAAAGAATTTGAAAAGCAACTAGCAAAAGACACAAAAACTAATAGCCAAATTTTTTTTAAAGTACATCAGAAGAAGGAAGTCTGCCAATCAATCACTGGACAATTGAAGTGCTAAAGAAGCAGTCAAGGATGACGAGGCTGTTGCGGAGAAACAATGAATTTTTTACATTAGTCTTCGTTGCAGAGGATAGAGGGGAGATACCTAAAAAGAATGGTTCATGTGTAGGTGGCAAATCTGAGGCATTGACCCAGACTGAGGCGTCTGTTGGTAGAGGTGGTTTTGGAACAAGCTAATAAATTAAACAGTAATAAGTCACCAGGACAAGATGGTATTCTGCCAAGAGTTCTAAAGGAACTCAAATGTGAAATTACAAAATGACTAACAATGGTATAAGCAGCAAAGAATCCTGTGGCACCTTATAGACTAACAGACGTTTTGGAGCATGAGCTTTCAATGGTATGTAACCTATCACTTAAATCAGCCTCTCTGCCAGAAGACTGGATGATAGCTAATAGCTAATATAACATTGATTTTTAAAAAAGTTCCAGAGGTGATCCTGGCAATTATAGGCCACTAAGCCTAACCTCAGTAACAGGCAAATGGGTTGAAACTATGTAAAAAACAAATCATCAGACATATAGATAAATATGTTGGGGAAGAGTCAACAAGGCTTTTGTAAAAAGAAATCATGCCTCACCAATCTAGTACAACTCTTTGAGAGGGATCAATAATCATGTGGACAAGGGTAAGCCAGTTGTTATAGTATACTTGGACTTTCAGAAAGCCTTTGATGAGGTCCCTCACTAAAGGCTCTTAAGCAAAGTAAGCAGTTATAAGATAAGAGGGAAGGCCCTCTCATCGATCAGTAAATGGGTAAAAGACACAAAAGAAAGTATAGGAATAAGTGGTCAGTTTTCGCAATGGAGAGAAGTAAATAACAGGGCCCCTCAAAGATCGTTACTGGGACCTGTATTGTTCAACATATTCATAAATGAGGTGGAAAAGGGAGTGAACAGTGAGGTGCCAAAATTTGCAGATGATACAAAATTACTCAAGATAGTTATGTCCAAGCTTACTGTGAAGAGTTACAAAGAGTTCTCACAAAACTGGGTAACCTGGCAACAAAATGGCAGATGAAATCCAATGTTGATAAATGGGAAGTAATGCATATTGGAAAACATAATCCCAACTATACATACAAAATTATAGGGTCTAAACTAGCTGTTACCACTCAAGACAAAGATCTTGTGAGTCATTGTGGATAGTTCTCTATAAACAGCTGCTCAACGTGCAGCAGCAGTCAAAAAAGCTAACAAGGTTAGGAACCATTAGGAAAGAGATAAATAAGACTGAAAATATTATGCCACTACATAAATCCATGGTACACCCCATATCTTAAATACTGCATTCATGCAGTTCTGGCTGCCCCATCTCAAAAAAGATAAATTAGTATGGGTAAAAGTACAGAGAAGAGAAAAAAAAGATTAGGGGTATGGAACAGCTTCTATATGAGGAGAGATTAGAATGACTGGGACTGTTCATCTTGGAAAACAGATGACTAAGGGGGGAGAATATGATAGAGATCTAAAAAATCATGATCGGTATGGCGAAAGTAAATAAGGAAGTGTTATTTATACCTTCACATAACACAAGAACTAGGGGATCACCCAATGATATTAAAAGGCAGTAGGTTTGAAAGAAAAAAAGGAAAATATTTCTTCACACAACACTTGTTGAACTTGTTGCCATGGGATGTTGTAAAGACTAAAAGTATAATTGGGTTTAAAAAGGAATTAGGTAAGTTCATAGAGATAAGTCCATCAATGGCTAGTAGTCAAGATGGTCAGGGACACTACCCCATGCCCTGACCATGTATCCCTTAACCTCCAACTGACAGAAGCTGGGACTGGATGATGGAATAGATTACTCAATAATTGCCCTGTTCTGTACATTCACTCTGAGGCTTCTGGCAGTGGTCACTGTCAGAGAAAGGATACTGGGCTACACAGACCATTGGCTTAACCCAATGTGGCTGTTCTTATGTTTTCTCCCCAAAATTATGAACTGTCTGAGAGAGAATCATTCTCCTCCTCACATAGCAACACAGTTTCCTTTTTTAAGTTATTTACTTTTGTGGAGGGAGACTGAAAATTGTAAGCTAAAAGTAGGAGGGTATATGACAGAACTGAGTAGACACAGAACACGATTAAAAATGTCCCCTCCGTTGCCATTCCAACTTGTCTCTCTTTCCAGTATGAGGCTAAGACACCTGTCATCTAGTTGGGCCCTAGAAATTCCCGACCCATAACTGTCTCTGTCTTAAACTAGCTTTCACTGCCTAAAAAAGCCTAGAAAGAGTTCTATAGCTATGAAATGAAGACATATTTGTCTTCTGAATCAAAATGAGATTCTACAGGTGCCAGTCTGTGGGAGCTAGCACAACATTTGCATTTTATTACTATGAAGCTATTATTTCTAATGAATACAGCCTTACTGGTCAATTTGCAAGGGGGCTGGATCAGCTGTTCTGTGTAATCAGTGGTGATAGGTATTTAAATTTTATAGTTTATTCCCTCATTCTGGTCTTGATTCAGTTTTACACTGACTTAATAAGTGGGCTCCTTCCTTTGTTGCAAAAGATTACTAAAAACTCACATGCTTTCATTAATATGATGAGAACCACATAAACAGAGTTCACATCTAATTTATTTCCAAAAACATATTACATGAAAGCACTGGATTTTCACTGATGTGGCCAAGTGAAGTATTCCACTCACTCATAAGGATCAGAAGAAAGCTTGGAGTAAGGTTAAATATATTCTAGTTCTGAAATGACATATTTTGCGAAGTTAGATATGCTACTTTACTCGGTATAATAAATAAATAAATAAACAATTACCTCTACCCTAGGGAGATTCCAAAATAACATTTTTTTTCTTGTAACATTCAAAGACCTCTTTTTATGCAGCTGTAATAAGTTCCTTTCTGATTACAGTTTTGTACCTGTTGAGATGCTGTAGCTGCTTTCTGTTCTGCCTGCGGTAGTCGCCTTTGAAGTCTGTTGACTTTTTCTTGATGCTCCATCATTAATTTTTCATTCTGTATAAGTGAAAGATCTTATTACAACTGTAAGTTTCATATATATTGCAGTAAGAAAACTGAGCAAAAGGAATTTGGTCAATGCCAAATATTGGAACTATTTACCAT
This sequence comes from Chelonoidis abingdonii, assembly GCF_003597395.2. Classification (NCBI taxonomy): domain Eukaryota; kingdom Metazoa; phylum Chordata; order Testudines; family Testudinidae; genus Chelonoidis; species Chelonoidis abingdonii. The sequence continues at coordinate 47,049,972 of NC_133773.1, forward strand.
CTACAAGACAGGAAATTATATACGCTTGTGATTCTGAATAATTTCCAGCTCATAAACATTATATAAAAGCACAAATCCTGTTTTACATTTTTGATTGCACAAATTTTCTAAACAAAGTAGACTTCAAATCAAGTTACATTAATGTCAATATTTTCATTAGACATCTCATAAAAGTTGGCATTTCTGGAATATTGGAAAATTTCTTACTTGATAATTTCCTTGCTGCTCACAGCATCTATCACAATTCTGGTATGTATGGGCTATTCCCCCACATCTGCAGTTTCCAGAGGAGGTTCAAAGCTGCAGTACAACCTGTGCTAGCCACAGTCCCTTCTGCTTTGTGCCAGATGATTCATTCCAAAGCTGTGAAAAACACTCAACCAATGTTTAGTAACGATAACTTCAGTGCCAACTAATTATTTATGTACGGTAGGCCACTGTGGTACCTATCCAAATAAAATACTGACCCTTGACTGTGAAGGTAACCAGGATGGGTAGAATTGTGGTAGATGCTGCTGCTATCAGAAAGGAAATTACTGTATAAGAAATTTTCCATTCTTCAGCCTAGCGTCTCTCACAATTCTGATACACATGGGAAGTAGCAAGCAGAGAACAGGAGTAGAACAGTCAGAAAAGTGAACATAAGAAATAGGAAAGACCCTTTTTCTGAACTGCTCAAATAGCCAGGTTATGTCTGGACCACTACCTGCAGTACCTTCCTGCCAAAGGAGGCCTCTATGGAGACAGAACGTCCACCTTATAGTGTTTGATAGAGGTGTTAGCCAATGATCATGTGGGTTGCTCTGCAGTGGAAGTACACACTCTTTTGGCCCATAAGGTTGCCACGCATCTTGTAGAAGATGCCTTGATTCCTTCTGGAAGAGGTGTACTGGATGGCTTGTATGCCTCAGTGATGCATACTCTGATAGTATGGGATAGTTTGGATAATCTAAACCCTTGGCACTTTGGGATGAAAGGAACTGAATAGGAAGCCTGATCTCCTCATGGATTGTACACACTTGATGTCAGGTTTCAGTGCTTGTCTGACATTTAAGGTGTGCCACTGCTTCTCAGTCAGGTGCTGTGGCCATGGAGAGAATGAAAGAAGTCACTAGCTCAAAGAGATGGGTGGTCAGGGCTTTCAACACCAGTGGTAGGACCCACTAAGGGAAGACTGTTCTGACAGCCCTAAGCAATCTGGATACCTGAAGCTTCTGCCAAGGACCCTGAGGATCCTGTGAATTTGCATATTTGTTGCACTCTTGGCATCAGACACTGAACTTGGTCCACATGAGTAGATTTTCAGTGTTGAAACTGTTCTGGATGATAGCAGAGGCCTGGATCATTTTGGAAGATAGGCTGAGTGTCGTTAACATTTCCCTTTCAACAGCAGGCTGTCAGTTGATGATTATCTGGGTCTAGGCGGAAAAAAGATATCAGGTCTTTTTGGAAGCTGCAACAGTTGTTATCAGATCAGTGAACCAGTATCTCCTTGGTCAGTTCAGAGTTCTGTTATCCTTCTTGCCTTATGTTTTGGTTCATCTTTTCTAGGAGAGAGAAGGGTGGGAATATGTATAGCAGGCCTTGAGACCATGTGTGAGACCTGAGTTTTGCTTCCCGGGTGAAGAGTTTTAGCTAGTTTGAATTCTTGCGATTGTCAAAACAGGTCGACTGAGGGGAGACCGAATGTCTGTGAGATCAGAGTGAAGACTTCCTGGTTCAGGCATCACCCTGAGCAGCTGACTTTGTGTCTGTTGAGCCAGTCTGCCTTTAGGTTCTGTTCTTCTTTTGTGTGTATGGCCTTTAAGGAAGTGCAAGTCACGTCTGCATGTTCCATTGTCTCCATTGCTTATGCACGCAGTTGTGGTTGTCTGGCTAGACCAGGATGTGGTTGCTCTCTAGGTACGTCTGGAATCTCAGTAAAGTTAGTTTGTCAGCTGTGAGGTCCAAGAGTTGATGATGAGATTCCTTTTGCCGGGCTCCAGCTACCCTACATTTTTCCGGGTCCCAGAAGTGTTCCCGATCCCTTCAGACTGGCATCTGTTGTGAGAACCTGCAGGCCTGGAAGGCAAATTGAAAGACTCCTGCAGATGTTCTCTGGGACCATCCATCATTTTAGGGAATCCAACATCTGGTTGGGAATCATTACCCTGTCTTACATTCACTCCAGAAAATGGTTCCATACTCTCAGAAAAGAGGCCTGCGTCATAGCTTCCTACTCAGATTTGAACCTTAGCGTTCATAACCTGAGAAGCTAGCATGAACCCTCTAAGCTTAATTACCAGCTTAGATCTGATAGGCTGCCACCACCCAGGAATCAGTGCCTGGTACACTTGGGTCCCAAACTTCCCTGTGGGACCCCAAGGACTCCAGATGCCTGAAGTCTCCTAACAAGGGAAATACAACCATTCCCCCCACTCTCTCCACCAGAATTTTCTTCTGGGCTAACCGTGAGAGTTATTGATGACCTTTACGTCACATACCAAGAAGCATTTCCTCTCTTCCAAAAGAGGCAAACCAAAGGCAGGAAACAGAAAAAGATCTGCTCTCTGTCCCCCTTACTTTTTCCCCGCCCTGGACACTAGGAGAGTTAAACATAGAGAGTAGTTTCTTCCCTCCCCTGTCTTTTGTTCTCCACATGTCCTGTGGGTCAACTAGAAGCAAAAAATCAACAGTCTTAAAAAGCAAAACTTTTAATAAAAAGAAATAAGAAAGAAACCTAGAATAACAGTTCTTGTAATCTAGTGGTAAATACAGGGTTTTCAACTTATAGAAAATAAATAAACAATAGAAAAGGGATAAACAGCCTTATCAAACAATACATTAAAGTACTTATAGCAATACACATGAAGACTCCACCAGCTCAATACACAGATGCAAATACAGCAAAACAATTTAAAGACTATACTTTGCTACCTTTTGTAGTTACAACTGGGAACAGAAGATTGAAGGACTGGAAATAGATCCTCTCAGTAGCTGAGAGAGCACCGAAACAGACAAAGACCCAAGACAAGGGGAAACGCCACCAAATTCCTCCTTTAGAGCGTTTGAAAAATCCGGTTTCCTGATTGGTCCTCTTGTCAGGTGTTTGGTTCCCTTTGTTAACCCTTTACAGGTAAAAGAAACATTAACCCTTAGCTATCTGTTTATGACAGCCTGGAAACACAATGTGACCCTGCCCATGTGGAGACCCATACGCATGGGACCCGAATGCCCAGCAGCTAGAGACACTGAGCTATGGCTGGCCTCATGCATTTGTCCAGCATGGATACCAGATCCTGGCTCATCAGAAATCTGTCTAAATGATGGGTAGATCTTAGACACCACAGTGTCTATCTCCACTCCAAGGTAAATTGTATTTGTCAAGAGAATCATAGAACTTTTCCTCATGTCATTGCAAAGCCATGCGCTTGGAGGCAGTCCAGTGTCTGGATTGTGGCACTGCATGGTGCACGGCCTGTGAGCTATGCCTTGCTGTGATTACGACTACCCGCTAACTAAAGACTCTGGGTACAGAGGTGAATCATAAGGAAAAGGCTTTGTCATGCTAAGGACTTTGTTGGTTTGGAGGAAAATTCATTTAGGTTTCCTTGGAAACGTCTGCTCCAGAGTTTCTCTTCCTGCCAGAGTAACAGTCTCTTCTTAGATAACCTTGGCGTTGGTAGCAACTAACAGATTCCCGTGCTGGCTTTGAGACAGAGGACAGAGATCTCTCTGCCGTCTCAGCTACTAAATTCTCCAATGTTTTCCCTAACAGATCCTCACTGGTAAATCTAGATGCACAGAATATATATTTAGAATGAGTGATGACTATTCATAGATGTAACATGACATCTTTGTAGCTACCAAGTTAGAAGCCATTACACATCACAAACCACATCAAAGGTTTGACCAAGACAGGACCCAAGACATTTCACTCCAGTCAAGGATCATACCCTAGAGGATGAACCATTTGTTTATCACAAAGTAGGCTTATCTATTAAATAGATGAAAAACCTTTGGTCTGAACAGCTATAACTGAGGTTTTGAAATTGCTGTACAATGTTTCATTGCTCTTATGGTTTATGGGGTCTTGCAACACTTTCTGAAGGTGAAACATCCTCATTTGGATCTTATGATGCCCTCAAAAGAGGCACCAGTGGGAAAACACATATCATAATAATGCTCAAAGGGAAATATGTTTTATTATTAAGTTTCTGGCAGGCCAATGACTGACATCCTGTCATGGACAGACAAGGTGGATGAGGTAATATTTTTTTATTGGACTGACTTCTGTTAGTAAGAGAGAAATTTTCTAGCCAGAGAGAGCTCTTCTTCAGGTCTGGGAAAGATATTCCGAGCATCACAGAAAAATGCAAGATGGAACAGGTTGTTTATCATAAGTAGTTAGCACACATTCTAAGGCACCATTCAGGGAAGAGTGGCCCATTAACACCTCTTGAGTCATAGGACAAAAAGGGGGAAGGGACGTTAATGGGTTAATTACAACAATCTGTAACCCACTAACCCTTCTTTTTGTTTTAGAAAGGGTCTTGTCTTATATTTGCAGTCCTTTGTTGCCCCACGACTTACCAGGAGGAGGCCAGGAGGCTTGAAAACAAACATATTTTAGCTTCTCAGAAAACCGCTAAAATAACAAATCTAAAAGAAAAAGATGGGGCTGAGGAAAACTACTAATGTGGAGACAGAAGATCTGGCAGCAAGCAGAAGGGTGTCTGGTTAGCACAGGTTGTGATGCAGCTTTGAGCTGCCTCCAGAAACTGCAGACAGGAGGGGTATAGTTCATACATATGAGAAATGTGGGAGATGCGGGACTGCATAAAATGGAGGTTACTTACCTGTAACTGGAGGTGCTTTGGAGATGGATGGTCCCAATCTGTATTTCATAAGTGGGTATGCATGTGCACCATGTTCCTGAATCTGGATTTTTTTTTTTTTTTTAATAAGTAGTGTCTTTTCGTCCACATGTGTACTCTGAACTGAGGGAATGAAAGGTGATGCAGGCAGATTCCTCTCCAGTTTCCCATTTTCAACACAGTCCAAATAATTCACAGCAAAGGGGACGGAAGGAGTGCAGTGGAATACAGATGGGAACCACACTTCTCAAAGAATCTCCAGTTACAGGTTAAGTAACCTTCTTATCTTCTTTGAGTGATGGTCCCAGTGCATATTCCACGTGTGAGAGATTAACAAGTAGTAGTCAAACAGGAGGTGGAGGCCAGGACACAAAAGTGATAGCAGACTGTAGTACTGCTGTCCACACAGCTGAATCCTTGGATGACTGGGACCAGAACATAATGCTTCATGAAGATATGCAAAGAGCTCCAAGTAACTGACCTACATATCTCATAGTATGGGTACATCATTTGCCCTCTGGTGGAATGAGCCCTCAAATTGTGTGCGTGCGCGCGCACCCAAAATCCAGTTAGCTGTGCTAATATAGCTTGACCCCTTGATTGCTCTTCTGTGAAAACAAATAGTTTAGGTTTCTTTCTAATGTCCTTTGTAATAAAAGGCCAAAACACTTTGCATATCCAGAGAACCTTCTCTCTTCCCCAAGGCATGTGATTTCAGACAAAATACTGGTAAGTGGATTACCTGATTCTCATGAAATTCAGAAACTACTTTAGGGATGAATCTGGGTTGAGGGAGTAACGAGACCTTTTCCTTATAGAAGATCGCATATGGCAGGTCTGCCATGAGCGCTCCCAGCTCATTGACTCTTCTGGGTGATGTCACAGCTATTTGAAAGGCCACCTTCATAGACAGATGGCCCACTGAGCATGTGACTAGAGGCTCAAAGGGAGGTTTAGTGAATGACGACAGGACAAAATTGAGGTCCCACTGAGGTGCCAACTTTACCAATGGTGAAAAGGATCTGAGACGCACTCTCAGAAGTCTAGCTGTGACAGGATGAATGAAGATCATATGGTTATTCACCAAAGGAGGGAAAGTGCTGAATATTGCTAAATGCACTTGCACAGAACTGAGGGTGAGACTTGAAGACTTCGGGGTAAGTAGATACTCTAAGGGTATGTCTACACTACAAATTACTTAGGGCTATGAATAATCCCCACTCATAGTAATGTAAGTTGTACCAACCTAAACACTGGTGTAGACAGTGCTGTGTCAGTGGGACAAGCTCTCCCACGGACACAGCTACTGCCTCTCATGGAGGCAAGCGTTAAGCTGATGGGAGAGCTCTGTCCTATCGGCTTAGGGTGTCTTCACCAGAAGTGCTCTACAGTGGCGTGGGTTGCAGGGACGTGCTGGTTGCCACATTCTGCAGCTCCCATTTACTGGGAACAGCAAACTGTGGCCACTGGGAGCTGCAGGTGGCCATGCCTGTGGACAGTCAATGTAAACAAACTATCTCGTGGCCTGCCAGCGGATTACCCTGATGGGCCGCAGATTGCCCACCACTGTTTTAGAGAGTGCTATCCCAGGTGTACTACAAGTGTGACAAAGGCATATCGGTGTTCAAAAATGTTCATTAATTATTTAATAAGGCATACTCTTCAAACAAACCTTCCTTTACTTTTAATGTATAATGGAAGGGACATTCGTTTATTCATTCCTACAGATATTCTGTTAACTCAACCACTCATATAGTATGGTAAGAACACTACCTTTTTTTACTATGCTACTGCATAATGAATATAATGGGCCCACCTTTAAAAGGCATGCATGAATAAGATTAAATGATCTTTAAATAATATTTTATGAATCACAACACAATTTATATATTAGTAACCATGAAAGAGGATCTCTCCTTCTCATGTTTTATGATTCGGGAGCAAAGTTAAGAAAGATTCTAAAATCTTCAGAGGCACTTATAAACTAACTATGTAACTCATCTGGATAAGGTTCAGTAAGATTCTACAATATGTGGTTCCCATGAGGGTCATTATCTTACCTCAGCTATCTTTTCATTTGCCATTTCCAGCTGAGAAATCAGCTCTTGTGTATGAAGTTTCTGTCGACTCAGCTCACTTCTATCAATCAGACCAAAGAAGCTGATTAATGTACAGTAATGCATCTGTTAAACAAATAACTAACATTTAATAGATCCTTTCTTGAGGAAGTTTTCCTGGTTTAGTCCATTTTTAACTAGACTATTGGTCACAACAACTCAGTTGGAAAATATCCCAACTCTAGCTTCTCTTAAAAAGGGTGATGGCAAAGACATGGCGTATTTTTTGTTAAGACCAATAGCCCTTGGAGTTGTCTTCAACATAAATACTCACATTATACAAATGTAGCATTAAACACACTGAGTACACATACAAATTTTATTTGCAGTGTTCTCTGCTTACATGTTAATAAACTAATGTCAACTAAATTAATGTCATATGATTAACCTAAAAAACAAGCATATTGATCAATTCAGGGAAGTACTTCTCTGATGCACAGTCTAAAATACATAAAATATAATTGCTCATTTTAATCTTGAAAAATGTAGGCAGAGATATGGCAATACAACTTGTAGAGAGAAAGGTACAGTAGCATATTATAACAACAAGTGTTTAGGTAAGACATTACTTAAGAGTAGAAGGAATTATGTAAATTGTAAGGTGGAAAAGGATACAGGAAAAGGACAACAGCCATTCACTCAAATGGAGAAAAGAGAGAGAAACGTAACTTTCAAACAGAAACTAATCAGCTGGAAAACAGCCTCTCCTCCTGTCTGTAATTAGTAGTTAGTTTATAAGTTAAACTTCAGAGCATTTTGGAACAGCTTGTTCAGTATGAAAAGTGCTTCTAAAACCCACATTCTGTTGTATTATAACGGGCCTTCAATGATCTCAAAAAGATTGTCTAAGAATCATAGAGTTTAAGGCCAGAAGGGACCACTAGATAATCTACTCTGACCACCTGTATACCACAGGCCACCACCACCACCCAGCACTAGAACACTAAAAAGATGAAATTGAAGTAAATGAGATCTACAGAAGATTAGAATATTATGAGCCACAGGCAGAGAATAGGAGGGACTGAGATGCACCAGTGCTCGAGGTTAATGGCAGGGAATTAAGTGAAATATACCCAGAATCCTGGCAAGTGACCCACACCAATGTGCTGCAGAGGAAGGCCAACTCCCTCCCTCCCCACAACATCACTGCCCATCTGACCTGAGAGAAAATTCCTCCCTAACCCCACATATGGTGATCAGTTAGATCCTGGGCATGTGAATAAGAACTAGCTAGCCAAGCAACTGAGAGAGAGAATGCTTGGTGCATTTCAGAGCCCTAGCCCCCTCTGCCCAATGTCCTGTCTCCAGCCAGGGAAATCTCTGAGGCTTCAGAGGAAAGATATAAAAAACCCTTCCCAGAATACATTGGTGGGGGAGGGAAATACCTTCCTGACCCCCAATGGTGAGTGGCTGAAACCCTGAAGCATGAGCTTCAGGAACATAAGACATAAATTGGAAGCGAGTGCCAGCACTGTTGAGCCCTGGCACCTACCATCACAAACAGCCTTGTCACACAACTGTATTCACAAATTTGTACAGCTCCCTCTTACAGCTCCCCACAACTTTTTTAGGGAGTCTGTTCCAGAATCTCACCCTTCTGATGGTTACAAACTTTCTTCTAAGTTCCAGCCTGAATTTGTTCATGGTCCAGTTTATATCCATTTGTTCTTGTGCCAGCATTGTCCTTTAGTTTAAATAGCTCTTCACCTTACCTGGTACATATGTGATCCCAATGTGTTTACAGAGAACAATCATATCTTCCCTCAGCCTTCTTTTTGCTAGACTAAACAAGCCAAGCTCTTCCAGTGTCCTCCCATAAGATAGGATGATCAGGGGAATGGAGAGCCTAATAGCTTTTCTCTGCAGCTGTTGTAGTTTAAATTCATCTTTCTTGAACAAGGGTGACTACAATTGTACACAGTGTTCCAAATGAGATCTTATCAGTGCCTTATACAATGGCATTAATATATCATTATCACTATTGGAAATGGCTCCTCTAATACATCTTAGGATCACATTTGCCCTTTTCCCCCCACAGCCACATAACATTGATGGCTCATGGTCTTCCTGTGATCGGTCCACACACTGAGGTCTCTCTCTTCCTCCATCACAAGCTGCCAGCTTGTAGCAGAAATTCTTATTATTAGACTCTAAGTGCATGACCTTGCACTTTGTACTATTGAATTTCATCCAATTTTTGTCACTTCAGTCTTCCATATCTTTTCTGTACAATATTCCAATCCTCCTCTGTATTGATGATGCCTCTCAACTTTATGTCAGCAGCAAATTTCATTAGCACACTACCTACTTTTTGTGCCAAGGTCATTAATAAAAATATTGAACAAGTTTGGTCCCAAGACGGATCCTTCAGGAACTCCACTAGTAACCTCCCTCTAGTCTAACAATACATCTTTCAGCACAGTCGGTAGCCTTCCCCCATTTAGCCAACTCCTTATCTACCTTAGAATGTTCATACTGATCCACATTTTCTCTAATTTAACTAATGATTTCATGTCAAATGCTTTACTGAAGTTCACATATATTAAATCTACTGCACTTCTCTTATCTTAAAAATCGGTTATTTTCTCAAAGGAGAAAATCAGGTTAGCCCAGCATGGTCCACGTTTGGTAAATCCATGTTGTAGTACATCCCCTTTAACATTTACCTGTATGAATTTAATTATTCTTTCCTTCAGAATTGTTCTAAAACCAAGAACACAACTGAGGTCAGACTAACAAGTCTGTAATTGACTGCATCACTCTTTACCACTTGCTAATATAAGCATGATGTTTAGCTATTCTTAAATTATATGGTACTATAACACCGAATAGATAGTTTAATTAAAAATCCTTGCTACCCATGTCTTTCGCCTCCAGGCCCTGCAGCGGCTTCTTTACGGTGCGGGTAGTCCAGCATGGAGAGTACTGGCGCACGCCTTCCTGCGCCGCTTCCGAGGGCTCCGATATGACTGGCAGCTCCTTTATCTCGATCTGAGGGGTCTTCCACAAGACCTCTCCGGGCTGCCGGTCTTCTACCAGGACCTCCTCCGGATCTGGAAGCTATTCTCTGTGACCAGGTCCGTCGCGGCCACGGAGGGGCCAGATCTCCTCGCAGAGACCCTGCTACACAATCCCCAGCTCCGTATGCAGATGGCAGAGTCCCTCGCGGTGTGCCAGAGGGTGGTCTTGGCGGAAGTCATCAGGGTCGGAGACCTCCTGGACTACGACCGGGGATGCTCGCTCGGCACATGGGGCTCTCAAGGCTTTGTACTCCCCGACGCATAATACAGGAGCAGCAGAGAATCCTGTGGCACCTTATAGACTAACAGACGTTTTGGAGCGTGAGCTTTCGTGGGTGAATACCCACTTCGTCACTTCGTTCACGCAGTAGTGGAAATTTTCAGTGGGTAGTATATATATGTTACAAGCAAGCTAGAGATAACGAGGTTAGGTTCAATCAGGAGGATGGGCCGTTCTAGCAGTAGAGTGTGAAACCAAGGGAGGAGAAACCTGGTTCTGTAATTGGCAAGCCATTCCAAGTCAGTCTTTGTTTAGTCCGAGCTGATGGTGCAAATTTGGCAAATGAACCTGAAGCTCAGCAATTTTGTTTTCTCTTTGAAGTCTGGTCCTGAGTTTTTTTGCTGCAGGATGGCCACCTTAAGGTCTGCTTATAGTATGGCCGAGCGAGGTTGAAGTGCTCTCCTACAGGTTTTTGTTATATTGCCATTCCTGATATCTTTGAAATTCTTGTGTCCCATTTATCCTTTTCCGAGTGACTGTCCAAGTTTGGCGATGTACTAGCGAGGGCATTGCTTGGCAATTATGATGGCGTATTATTACATTGTGTGGACGGTTGCCAGGTGAATGAAACAGTACGATAGTGTGGCTTGATCTGGTTAGGGTCCTGCCGATTGCGTCGCATGTATGATGTGGGCAGGAGTTGTCTCGCAGGTTTGTTGCATGGATTGGTTCCTGAGTAGAGTTACTTATGGTCGGTGTGCAGTTGCTGGTGAAATACGCTTCAGGTTGGCGGGTTGTCTGTGGCAATGGATTGGCTGCACCAAGACCTGTGGAAAGTTTGGGATCGTTGTGCAGGAGGTGTTAGTATAGATCCCCTGATGATGCGTGGCAGGGTTTTAGCTGGGGCTGATCATATTATGGCAGTGGAGTCCTTGGTGTTTTCTTTCTTGGGTTTTCCTTGTAGTAGGGGCTTCTGGTCTACGTCTGGCTTGTTGATCTGTTCCTAATTTCCTGTCGGTATTTGTAGTTTGACGAATGCTTGGTGCGAGATTTTGTAGGTGTTGGTCTCTGTTGACGGGTTGTGCAGATGCGGTTGTACTCAGTGCTTGCTGTAGAAATGGATCGTTGATGTGCTGGGATGAGCTGAGATAATAGGCCATCAACGTGCGGTCGAGGTTTCGAATATAGGGTGTGTTAATGTGACCATCACTTATTTCACTTGGTGTCTAGAAATACCTCCTGTGTAGATTGGTCTCAGGCTGGGTTGATGGTGGGGTGGACGTATTTGAAATGTGTGTGGAATTCTTTCTTTCCACCGAGTCTCCTTCCATGGTCCAAATGATGAAGATTGGTTCCATCAAGTGTAGCGTAGGTTAGAGCGAAGGCACTGATCGTGACAAGAACTGAGAAGCTCTCATTGTAACAGGTCAGCAGTTAAAATGGCCGTTATTCGGGCCAGCGCCGGCCTCTAGGTTAGCGAGCCTGATCTGGCGATATATATTGTCTATCCAAACTTGAAATAGTTGTGATTCTTCGTTAATTGTCCAGTCGGGAGTAAAACAGAGCTCAGCAGCCATCTGTGCTGTGGATCATCAGGCGATACTGTTCCTACAGCTGTGTTATATCCACTGTGTTTGTGTGGGATGTTTGTGTACAGAGCCTCTACATCTGGGGCGATGGTGTTTTCTGGGAGATGGTGACCAATGCCTGTTAGTTTCGCTCAAGAAAGATTCAGAGTATGTCACGGAGATAGCTGAAATCCTTCCAAGTGCGTGGACTAGTTGAGATAGAGAAAGAGAGTCACATATCAGACAGTCCTTCAGTGGAGTATGCCAATGCCCGAGATGATGGGCGTCCGCAGGATTTGCCGGCGTTGGTGGAATTTGTGGCGTGATAGAATAACCCTGTCGGGGGCGGCTCTAGGAGCTGATTGTTCCATCGGTGTTAGTGTAGGGGAAGTTCGAGTACGATGGTGCAGTTCCTTTATTGTATTCCTCGTGTGATTCTGAGGGGAAGTTGGATGTAGAATTGGTATTGGAGAGTTGTCTGGCGGCCTTCCTTTTGGTAGTCAGACCTGTTCATGATGACAAACTGCACCTTCTTTATCAGCTCTTGTGATGATTTCAGTGTGTGGTTTCTGAGGCTGTTGATGATTGCGTTCGCACTTAGTTCAAACTACAATTACCCGCGCTCGAGGAAATTAGGAACAGATCAACAGAGCCAGCGTGTACCAAAGCCTGCTTACTAGCAAGACAACCAAAAAGAAACCAACAGACTCCACTTGGCCATCACATACAGCCCCAGCTAAAAACCCCTCAACGCATCATCAGGGATCTACAACCCATCCTGACAACGGATCCCAACTTCAACAGGTCTGGGTGGCAGGCCAATCTTGCCCCCAACAGACAAACCCTGCCCAACCTGAAACGTATTCTCACCAGAACTTTGAGCCACACGGCGTACCATAGTAACTCACCTCAGGAACCAATCCATGCAAACCAACTCGATGCCAACTTGCCCACATATGTCTACCACCACCGCGAGCCATCGCAGGACACCTAACAGATCAGCCACGAGCCATCACTGGTATTCATTCACTCTGCACGTCCACCAATGTTAAGTATACGCCATCATATGCAGCATGCACCCTCTGCTATGTACAGTCGGCCAAATGGACAGTCACTACGTAAAAATTAAATGGACACTAAACGACATATCAGGGAATGCGCAATATACAAAAACCTGTAGGAAGAGCTACTTCAACCTCCCTGCCACACTCATAGCAGACCCTAAGGTGGCATCCCTGCAGCAAAAAAAACTTCAGGACGCAGCTTCAGAAGGAGAAAACTGCCTGAGTCTGAGTTCATTTGCCAAATTTGACACCATCAGCTCCTGGACTAAACAAAGACTGTGGAATGGCTTGCAAATTACAGAAACCAGTTTCTCCTCCCTTGGTTTTCACATCTCTAACTGCTAGACCAGGGCCCCATCTCCTGATGAACTACCTCGTTAGTCTCTAGCTTGCCTGCTAGGCATATATATACCTACCCCCTGAACATTTCCACTACTTGTGTCTGACGAATGGTATGTCACCCACTACCGCTCCAAAACGTCTGTTAGTCTATAAGGTGCCACAGGATTCTCTGCTGCTTTTACAGATCCAGACTAACACGGCTACCCCTCTGATACATAATACAGGAGGTGAAGGCCACTTTGCCGCCTGCTGCTTGGGCCTACCTTGACCAGGTCCTGCTCGAGGGTACGCCCCACCCACCCTCCACCCCGGGCCCTGCGGATCTTTTCATTGGGCCCCTGCCTCATGGACCCGACCGGCTCCCCCCACCCCTTCTCCACAAGCCGGCTGCACAATCTGCAGCCGGTTCGCTTCCAAACCGCGCCAAGGAAACATCTCTACACGCTCGTGCGCCACACCTTTCACTTCCTCACCCTTGTGTTCTGCCCTGACACAAAGTGGCGGGACCTCTTGCCACCTCTTGAGGGTGAGGAGCCCCGGTGGGCCAGCCTATACTCTACCCTGGACCCAGGGCCCGCCGGGGATTTCTGCTGGCAGCTCCTTCATAGGGCTGTGAGCACTAGGGGGTGTTTGGCACAGTTTACCATTGCCCTAGACCTGCCCCTTCTGCGCTGTGAGGGAGTCCCTGGTGCACGTTTACTTAGAGTGTGCCAGGTTGCAGCCTCTATACCGGCTCCTCACCAATATACTGTTACGTTTCTGGCTGCACTTTTCCCCTCACCACCTCCTTTATACACTCCCTATCCATGGTCCCACAAAGTCGCGGGACTTCCTGGTCAACCTCCTCCTTGCCCTGGCTAAAATGGCCATCTACACAACCAGGGAGAGGAGGTTGGCCAATGTGGCTTGTTTCTGATCCTCTGTCCGTTCACACATCCTCGCAGAGTTCCTCTGGACGGCGTCTACTGGTTCCCTTGATGCCTTCGAGGAGCAGTGGGTGCTGTCTGGGGTTCTCTGCTCGGTGTCCCCGCCAGGCTCCTTTCTTATGACCCTCTGACCGCACTCCTGTTCCTGTTCTTTTATTAGTTGTCTTCCGAAATCAGTTGGGTTTTTGAGGTCCAGTAGATCCTCCTCTTAGGCTGGGGGGGATCCTTTAGCATTGGGTGGGCTTCCACCCGCCTAGTTCCCAGAAACCCAATACGTACCAGACTAGCAATCTCTTGCCCAGTTCTTTCAGTATTCTGGATACAAATTATCTGGTTCTCCCTGATTTGCGCTCATTAAAACTCTAAGTTTTTCTTCCACCTCATATGTAGTAATTTCCATTTCTAGACACTGATTTCTATCAGCCATACCGTCTTTATACACACATTCAATATCACAATTGTTACTTAAAACTGGGGCAAAGTATTCATTTATTTTTGGGCCATACCTAGATTATCTTTAATTTCCTTACCATCCACACTGCATAGCAGCCCAAAGTATGTAGCTCAAAAACTTGTCTCTTTCACCAACAGAAGTTGGTCCAATAAAAGCTGTTACTTCAGCCATCTTGTCTCTCTAATAACCTGGGACCAACATGACTACAACACTGTAAAACATCTCTTATTATTTATTTTAATTTCCTTGGCAAGAGCTAATTCAGTTTGACTTTTAGTAACTTTACGTCATTCTTACATTTTCTAACCTCCACAATGTAGTTTTCTTTGCTTACTCCTAATAAGCTTTTTGAGGTAGCTGTTCATCCATCTGGGTCTGGAAGCTTTCTCTACAAGTTTTTTTTCCTTTTTCCTTGGGATTTAAATCCTTGAGCTCTTTGATCTATCTGACTTTAACTGCAGCAATTCCCTTAAATTTCACAAAGTCTGCCCTTTTGAAATCAAAACTGAGTTGATTCTCTGGTTTTGATTATCCTGCTATTTCACTGAAATCATGTAATCAACTCATGATCACTTGATCCAAGGTTATTTCCTATAATCAGATCTTCTTTGATGTCCTCAGTACTTACCAAGACAAAAATGGTCATCACCTCTTTTTGGTTCAGGATGATTTGTTGAAGAAAACTGTCATCTTTCACATCTAGGAATAAGTAGGCTCTACCAGTATTAGCAGCATTAGAATATATAATCTATACCCAGGAAGATAAAG
Organism: Chelonoidis abingdonii; assembly: GCF_003597395.2. Classification (NCBI taxonomy): domain Eukaryota; kingdom Metazoa; phylum Chordata; order Testudines; family Testudinidae; genus Chelonoidis; species Chelonoidis abingdonii. The sequence goes on from NC_133773.1 coordinate 47,065,307, forward strand.
TCCCCTGATTATGACAATACTCAGTAGTATTTATCACTCTAATATGAGAGAGACCACTATCCATACCTGAATCTGGCGCTAGGGTCTATGGCAGATCCTTAAAATTAGCGTTACAGAACCTCTTTTACAGTCCTTCACCAAAGAGATTTTTGACCCAAACAGATTCTGTTTTGTCCATGCTATCACTTTTTACTTCTTTACAGTTTATCACTTTGTTGATGTACAGCACTACCCTACCACCTTTACCTTTATTCTTATCTCTCCTAAACAGAAAATACCTTTCATTTCTACTATTCCAGTCATGGGTGCTATTCCACTATTTTTATGTAATCCCTATATATCTGGTTTGACCTCCTGCAAAAGTAATTCCGGTTCCTCCATTTTATTGCCCAGACTCCTTGGATTCATGCACAATTATTTCAATTGTTCCTCTAATACCTCAACCCAATTTTCTAGCTTGTGTTGTTCCATCATCCCGTATTATGTCTTAATTTAGCTGATTTTCCTGCTCCTGTGTACTGAAGCCAGACATGGAGATATTAGAAGTCTCTCCCAGCCTTCTCCTCATATCTCCTAGTTTCTTTATTTTTTTTTTTTTTTTTTTTTTAGGAATAGGGTCTAGAAAGAGAAGACAACAATAGCTACTGAGGCAGAAACAGAAATAACCTGAGGAGGAGAGGAGAGAAGTCAGAAGATGGTTGGATGCAGAAGCTTGGGATGTACATCATCATTGAGTGGGTATCTTATGGAAGCTACTTATGCATGAACTATTACTAACTGTATGGGCTGTGTCTGTATTTAAATACAGCTAATATTAAACTACACACATACTGATAAAACAATTTTTTTTGGAAAATAAGGAAATTGTTCATTTTAAATAATCAAATACCACCTTTTAAAATATCACTTTAAGGTCCAAAGAATAATTCTGAATTCAAAATACTAAGTAAGTCATTGAAAAATAATCTATTCCTTCTACACTTGTGTGATGAAGTGTGGAACTGGCACATTCAACAGCACAGACTTTATCAGAGTGAATGTGATCATGTACAGTGCTACACCAAGAAAATATTTTTAGTAGGAACCTCTGTTAGGGTCTGCTTAGCAAGTGTCCGGAGTGTGAACTTCAGTTCACTGATATTAGGGTGCAATTCCTGTAATGACTGTCACAGTGATATTTTGGGGATCATCCAGCCCAATAAGGGGTTTTTGTCACTGGCTACCCTGTAACACTGGGATGCCTTAATGTATGCTGTCATGGCTCAGATCCCTGACATCAGCACAAGGTCTCACCCTGATTTCCAACAGCCTAGTTACTCCTTGCAGGGTCACTCCAACAGTCCCAAGTCTTCCCAAGTTCTGCACTACCAGACATTCAGACTATTCCCCTCTGGTTCATCACCTCCAAAGGGATTAAACCAGCCCTCCACCCCCATCAGTTTACTCTGGCACATACATTCCACAGTTTATGCCCCAGATGCCTGCTGGGGTAAAAATAAACAAAAAGTTTATTTAATAGAAAAACTGCATATTCAAAGATGAAATAGCAAGGGAAGGCAAACACCTCTAAGTTACACAGAAAACAAACAAAGATGCCATCTCAGGCTTTACACTTCCATATTAAACAGCTTGTACAAGAAAAGGGATTCTATTGCCTTTGAACAGTTTTCCAGTGTACGCACTAGCTATAGGAGGGATCTAACATTTCACAGACAGCTTCTTGCCAAGAGGCTGTACCTCAGTTTCTAGATGAAAACTTCAGTTTCAAGCCTCCTTTTTTAAATAGCTGCCCCTACCCTCTCCTGGCATAGTGACTCATGGTTACTCAGAGTCAGGAAAATTCCCTCGAATTGACAGCCGGAATACCTCAGTAACTTTCCATTAACTTTAATGGTCCACCACTCTGTTTTCCTGGGTTGCACAGCAGATTGATACTTGCGTCTAGTTTTGTGTAAACACCTGGCTTGTGAGGTGCCTTTCCCTGTCTCATTGCTTGCAGCCCTGCTGTGAGGTAAAACTGCAATTATTAGCACAATTCTCCATATACACAAATACATAAATTTATAATTATAGTCTGTATATAACTCATAAGAACCATGAAGTTCTGAGCATTACAAGCTTTCATAAAAGACCTTACTCAATATACTTCCATAGTACACTAATGCTCATTTTTGGGCCTAAACCTTCTGATGTCCTCACAGGGTTTCTGATTGTCATACTAAAACATGTTTACAGGAAAGGATTTAGCCTTATAAATGACAAGGAACAATAAAGGTACTGGGCTAAAGAGATGATCCATTCTGTTTATTACAAAAATTAGAATTAATATTAAAACAAAGAGACAAAAGCTTTAAAAAAGTTGATCAAATCAGTTTCTATTCAATATTGTCTTTGCAAAGTAAGTAGAAAACAAAAAGTGAGCTGTTTAGTATTTTGGCAGATGGATGATGAATCTGCCAGCTGCAGCAAGTACCTATTGCAAAACTCTCATATGACAAATATAGTACGTGCCAGATGTTTTTTTTTCTGTTGAATTATAGTATCATATGCATCAGTTACTCTTAATTATGCATTCTGTGGACTGCCAGTACCTGCAGCTGTCTCTCATCCTTAAAATAGGCTGCCAAACATTATAGTAGTATAGCCAAGAATAATGTTTTAGAAATGGAGGAAGCCTCCTTCAGCTAAAAATGCTGTGTAATTCAGTTAATACATTGTATGGTACATCAAAGTACACAGTTCTGGTCAACACACATATTTAGACATGAAAACTGGAGATTAGTTACACAGTAGCACAAGGGCAAGTCTGAGGACTCTCGAGGAATTTACATGACTAAATGTGTAATGACATGGACACCACAACTATGACATGGTGAATGAGAAAACTGGAACAAAGATACCTAAGGCACCTGCAGTCAAGTGAAGATAGTGTTAAGAATAAAATTAAAAGCATCATAACAAATAGACCCCTTGTCATAAACAGATGGTTAAGGGTTAATGTCCCTTTTTCCTGTAAAGGATTAACTAGCAGTAACCCTGGAACACCTGACCAGAGGACCAATCACGAGACAAGATACTTTCAAATCTCGGTGGAGGGAAGCCTTTGTTTGTGCTTTCTGGGTTTTTTCTTTGTTCTCTCTGGGTTCTGAGAGGGACTAGATGTACATCCAGGCCTTCCCAAGCTTTCTGAATCAGTCTTTCATGTTTCAAAATTGTAAGTAATAGCCAAGCAAGGCAGATTAGTCTTATGTTTGTTTTCT